>NW_020955667.1:201216-204366 GCF_003031625.1 Empidonax traillii | reverse complement strand
TAGTGTGCTAGAGATCATCTAAATGAAAGCCCTTGCCCTACCTGGGAATCCCACTGGAACACATTATGTTTATATTTTCTTTGTTTGATCTGTATTCTTTTCTCTGTAAGCTTAGTCCTGCATTATAATGAGACACTGAAGGAGCCCCTGTCTCGTTTGCTTTTCACCCTTTCACTGTGGTTTTGGCCCTTCCTGAGAATTGAAAGGGCGTTCCCATCTCTTCCATGAGACTCTTCTTAAAAAGCTCAAACTGGCTTGTTATTGTGAACTGCTAAAGTGTTGCTGTGGCCATTGATAACTTGTTTCCTCATCCTTGTGACTTCAGTTTAAGAGACCTGGCTTTTAGCTAATCAAAATCAAACTATTTTCTGTTACCTTTGTGCGTTAATCAAACGTGTCAGTAGATCAACCTCTCCAGGTCTCTGATACTGGAAATGAGCTTTAGTACAGAGTGAAGACAGCACAGTTTATATTGTGCAGTAAGATATGAGTAATTTCCTACCTTTTAGAGTAAAAATTATTGTGGCCCGGAAAATACCTTGCACTTGGAAGTATTTAATGGTATTCTAACAGATGAGTGCATTGTAAGATTGAAGAGTTACTGAGGGGGTGTTCTGGCAGACCTGCCTGCTGGCTTCTTATTTGCATTTGATACACTCAGCGCTGGCCAGGCCTTGCTGACACTCTCCAAACTGTCCTGTCACCGTGATGCTGCTGAGCTGCTGCTCTGCTGTCAGCAGAGTGCTTTGTGCTCAAAATGCTCTCAGAATAAAGATGCAAAAGTAGTTTGATTCTTAATCCAGGACGAATGTCTTTTAAAGGTGTACAGCTTTCATTCCCAGCTTTATTCTTGCACAGTGTGTTTCTTCCTTGTTTCCTGCACCTCATCATCGTGAAGTGTTCCTGCAGTTGTGCTCGCAGGTGCTCACTCCCCCCACTGCAGCCTTTTCTCTCCCTTGCCAGTGCCTTTGGACACAAATTCCCACGCATGTATACCTTTTCCTAGATGGGTTTATTTGCAGCTGCTTCCACTCTGATGTGATTTTTCTCCCAGCTCTCACTAAACAAACCTGTACACACTGACCAAAAGGTGTGGGAAAGCAGCTCTCTCAGACCTGTCAGAAGAATATTAAGTGTGTCACCAGAGCATGGAGGGGCATCATCCTTTTGGTCACCAGGACCCTTTGAGACTTGGCTGTGTATTTCTTGTTGTATTTCTTGCTGCCGTTACTTCTAAAAGATGTGGGGCCATTTCTAATACAGAGGGTTTATTTTTAGGAGCACTAACAAACCCTGTGGACAAAGCTTTTCTGTTCCAGGGGGAGTGGGAGAGGACCTGCATCCTGCCTGTGGATGTCGGAGTAGGCATTTCTGCAGAAGCAGTTGTACAGGATTTAATCTGATTCCCCTGCTGCCAGAATTGTAACGTGGTACTGTGTTGCTATTCCTAAAGAAATACAAGTTATGTTTCAGATTTGGTTTACATTTCTGTGTGTGTTTAAATAATTACTTTTTTCCAGAGTTAGGGTTTAGGTATCTTATTTGAGCTGTGCAGAGAATGCACACAGGTGCTGTTGCTTTGTGGCTAAAGCTGAAATTTCAAATGTTTAAAAAAAAAGTAAAATGCTCTGTGGGCAGATTTATGAATTTAGTTCGAAGTCTCTTTCACAGAGGTAAAATACCCCTTCAGTAGTTAAGGGGAGGGGGAATTTTCTCCCTGCAAACCCCTTTTTACCCTCATTCTTTGACTTTTCTCCTCTTCAAACTCTGCATTTGAAGCAGAAACCTTATATCCTGCTGCTGCACACTTAGTTGGTTATGGAATCAGTACAGTTCTCCCTCTCACCAAGCAGGAACCTCTGCTCATGCTTTCTTGAACTTATTAGAGAGGGTTAAAGAATGCCATCATCTTTGGACATGTTAAGAGGATGTTCTGAAGGGGAATTGTTGTCTTACCTTTCTCTGTAATTTTGCTGCTGAGGAAAGGTCAGTGTTACATCCAGCTGGGGGTTGCATTAATACAGTGTTCTGTATCGCTGAGTGTGCTTAGTCTGAAGCAGAAAATCAATAAATCTTTTCAGCCTTTGACTCCCTGAAGGATTTTTCTGCCTCGGGTGGGGCTGTAGAGGACACTGTTTTTCGTGATCAGTTTGTCCTGAATGGCAATTAATTTTAGCTTCTTGATGGGAAAATAATAATAATAATAATAATAAATAAATAAATCAGATATTCAATGCTTGGAAATCAATGTGTGAAACTGCAGTCTCAATAGGTTTGCTCCATCCTGGGCTGCTGTCACTCCAGTGCATACAGAAGTATGAGTATATTACTGTTTTCTCCGTTTCCCCATGAGAAATCATCAGTACATGGCACTTCACTGAGAGACAGGTTTCTCTCCATTATGATAGACTTAAATTCTGATAGACTTATTTGAAGGCCTTTGACTTCTCCTTAAGCTAATTCCTGTATCCTGTTGCTGCCTCGAGTGTTGTAAAGCATCGCAGCAGATTTAAATCAGCACGCCTGATGTTTTTGCAGTATCATTGTTTTAGAGATTACTTAAATTCCTAATTAATTGTACTTTTGCCTGCAGGTCTGTGTTAGAGAAGTTAATGAGAAAGTTAATGAGCTAGCTGGTGTTTGAACAGCCTCCCCTTTCCTGGTGTGCTTTGGTTTGCAGAGCAATCCCGCTGTAAGTGCACATTGACAGGTACTGAGAAAGGGCAACACTTCATTTAGCTGGAAATTACCGTCCTTTCATTCAAACTGAAGCGATGTGGGACAGAGCTGACAGCCGGTCTCGCTCCTCAGAGCCTTAGAAATGCTTGCATAAGTGATTATTTTTTAGGTTTTTTTGATGTCTGGATGTTATGTTAGGAAGGAAGTCTCCAGAGCCCATGTCACAGGTAGAGTTGTCCTGTTTCTCTTCTGCAGGCTGCCAAAGCTTTCACCCTGCTGGTGCTACTCGTCGAAAGAAGGTTCACTGTGGTTGCTTTCCCAAGCCTGTCCTGACCTGGGACTCCTCAGACCCAATATCCTCTGATTTGCACAGATAATATCCTGAATATTTGCGTGATTTATTTTTCATAGGTCTGCTCTCTAGGCTTGTTTTAAACCTTGTAGGTTTATGTGCTGTCGTTACAGGAACTG
>NW_020955667.1:105227-200414 GCF_003031625.1 Empidonax traillii | reverse complement strand
AAAGAAGGTTCACTGTGGTTGCTTTCCCAAGCCTGTCCTGACCTGGGACTCCTCAGACCCAATATCCTCTGATTTGCACAGATAATATCCTGAATATTTGCGTGATTTATTTTTCATAGGTCTGCTCTCTAGGCTTGTTTTAAACCTTGTAGGTTTATGTGCTGTCGTTACAGGAACTGCTAAAATCAGGCATCCGTTAAGCAGCACGAGGTGTGAACAACAGTTACAGGCAAGAAGTCGTTTCTCAAGTGGCTTGAGCAGACACATCTAAGCAGTTCTGACTGAAGGGCTGACGGGGCTGTATCTTTCTTCCTTTGACTCTTGTCCCCACCACTGCCAAAGCCACTGCACATTCCTGCCTCACCCTTCATCCAGGCACTAACACATATGACAGCACAGTCACCCCGACCAGCTCTGCCATTTGACTGAAAATTTATGCCCTCCCCACTTTCTGCACTGTCTGTTTCCCCCTGAATTTTATTTCTCTGGAGATGCTGCTTTGAAGGGAACACTCTTTCGAAACCTCTCACTTAACCTTATCTCATAATTTTTAAGAATTTAATACTTAAGGCAGCTGGGGAAGACCCTGAGGAAAAGGTCTTTTATTTTGCTTTGAATTTCTAATACTTAGTTTTGCAACTAATGATTGGTTCCAAGTTTTTCCAGGGTTTCAGTTGCATGGGGAGTCTCCCTATTTTTGGGAGCATGGAAGGATCTGGGCAGATGTGTGACTGGAAAGGTTATCTGGGGAGTTGAACTGGCAGGAGTTAATTGTGTGAAAGAGTAGGTGCAGAGTGCTGGCAGTTTGGTTTGGCCAGAGCTTTGGTGTGTGTGTGGGCAGGTGTGTATATTCATATGTGCAAAGCCACTTCAAATCAGGTGTACAGTGATGACACAATTATTTTAGAGAGCCTGATAAATTTGAGCTTGGCTTTGGGTACTCTTGCTAAGCGATTTGAATTTTGAGGTGTTAAATGTAATGGTTTTGAATGGGCTTGGTAATGCCCTGAGACAGTAATTCAGTTTTAATACCTGTTTGTCTCATGACCTACTGGTATCTCAAACCAAAATTAACAGCCCTGTTTTATAGGAGTGTTTAATATAAATCTGTCCCAACCAACTTTCCATTTTTACTACAGCTCAAGGTGTTAGAGGAGGTTCAAAATTAGTCCAGTATCTTATGTAAGTGGACAGTACTTTCTGAGTAGTAAGTATTTTTTTTTCAATGTTTCCAGGGATTTTCTTCCACGAGGATCTGGAATTGTGACAAGACGACCATTGGTCCTGCAACTCATCACTGCCAAAACAGGTAATTCCTTTCTCTTTTTGGGTCAATGCCTGGACAAAGTGCTGATGTATTTCAGCAGGAGGAAAAACTTTTCTAGGAACTTTTGAAGAAAGGTACCACCAGACCGTCTGGAACAAGGGCTTGCTGCTTCAAAGTTATATTCTCAGGAGCAACTAAGTCCATTGTCCTGTCTGGGAAAACAGTAACATATAAATCCTAGAGCTCATAGTGAATTTAGCCAAAGATCACTCTTGAAGCAGTGGAGAAGCGTCATTACATAGAATATGTTTTAGAAATTAGCTTTGACTTATTCATTTCTCGATGAGCTTTGCATCTGTATTAGTTAGCACGCCAAAATTGCTGCACTTCTGCCTTTAACTCTTGCTCCAGTGCACACAGATTTGGTTCCACACAGCTTGTTTTCGTAACTTGTCTTTTTTGGTTGGGCTTACTGCACTAAATAGAGCAGAAGGTAGATTGGGGGGAAAACAAGGCTTCTGTGTATTTGTCTGGTCAAAAATGTAAATATTTTTGTGTGTACCACTAAGCTGTGGGACGTATTGAGATCTTTCACCAGGATTCACCACTTTGTCCCCTTGCAGGGGGCACTTGATCTGCTGTGGTGTAGCTCAGTTCCCTGGCTTTTCCATCATTCCAAATTCTTGTTGTGGTTGCTTCTAAACCAATGTAAACAACAAAAAATACTGGTTTAGTATTGACTTCTACTTAAATTAGTAAAAAGTAATTAAATAACATCCAAAACAGCTTTAAAAAGCAAAAAAAAGAGTGCTCTTTAAATTATGCACCAAGATGAAATGGGGAAGAAACAGTATTGAAACTGCCTGTGACACTTCATTCTGTCCTTATGTGTGAGGTGTAACTAAGCTTCTGTGAGTATTTTTTCCTAAAAGACCTTTGCATTGTTGATCAGGAGGGTAGACTGCAGTCTGTCTAGGCTTCAGGGTTTTTTCTGCTTTTAGAGCACGTTCATACTTTCAATGCCTCCGAGAAATTTTCCATAGTGTTTATGCTGTGGAAGAGAAAGAAAAAACAGTTTAATTTAGCGTTTCTGTATGCTCAGCTTAGAAACTTCAGGATTTCCAAGGGTGTAGTATGCTTACAGTGTTCTCTATATATTAAATATGAAGTTTTAGTTGGAGATATGAACACCTGCCATTTGTGCATATCTGGCATTTGATCTTTGCCAGAGCATGCAGGAATAAATGCAAGGATAAGGCCCAGCTGTGGAGAGTCTCAATCTGATTTTCCCAGGACCACGTAAGAGCAGAAGAAAGAAATGCATTGGGCTCTGTGCTGGCATTCCCAGCAAAATTACTAAACTCTAAGGACAAATGAATTAGTAAGTAAAAACTTACACTCTGACCTCAAGTGGTTACATGCTTATTCATTGACATCCATCCTAAATGGTCCATGTTGTCCTATTCTGTGAAATCATCGTTTTCCCTTGGTTGAGGGGACACTGAAAGGGCTTCTCTCTTTCTGGTATTTTTCCCATTAATATGTTCACAAAGTATTAGTGGCTTTAATTAGGCCTGTAGGCTTTGTGTAGGTACCTTCTCTGCTGAAAATTAGTCCTTCATTATAACTGAAATAACACAATAAGAACTTTAAAAATTCTGGAGAACTGAGCTTCAGCCTAATTTTGTGCTTCCTGGATGTCAAGGCATATTTCTCCCTTTGGGAAATGCTGTGTACTTCTTGTTTGGGATTAGATACCAAAAACCTTTAAAATGCAAGCTTTAATTATTTTGTTACTCTCTTTAAACTTTGTTCCCCTGTTGTTTTTGGTGGTGAAATTCCAAATAACTTTATCTTTTAAGCCACCTTTATCTTTGTGAACTAATTTTAAGAAAGGAAAACAAAGAAAACTCCTTAGAGAAGCACAGTGTTCTTTTTCAGGAAGCTGATGCTGGACTGATTTCTATCAAGTCCGTAAATATCTAAAATGTTATAGAATAATTAGAGGGTTGTATCAGGTTCTTGGGGCTGTAATAAGAACTTATTTCTGATCCAAGGATCTTTCTCAACTCTCTTAAAAGTAGCTATTCTTAATCTTTTAGTATTCCTGGGGAGAGAGGGGGCACTTTCTACACAGGCAGTCAGAGATGAACTGCAAGATAGTTTATCAACATTTTGGAACTGGCTGAGAATCGTTTGGAATGTGAATTTAATTGACAGAGGAGATTAAAGCTTCCTTTAGCTTTGAGCTATTGCAGTCAGGGATGAAGCAGCAGAGGAATTGTGTGCCCACCAAAGTAAGAGGGAACTGTGCCCATCCATTATCAGGGTTGGACATGTCATGGAAAGGGGCAGCAGGAATTGGTTATGAGGAGTTACCAGAGGCCCCCCAAAATCTGAAAGATCTGACACACCTGGGTAAGGAGCTGTTACCTCTGCAAGGGGTACCATGACACAAGTCAGTACAAAGACACCTATCTCATCAGAGGTGTGGAGTATTTTAATTTATTTTTTTTTAGACATTTGTTTACTTCCTCTTTTTCAAAATATTCTATGTAGTTAATACAAAGCTCTTTTGTAGTGACCTTTTGACCTCTTTTAGTCACTAACATATTTTGGTGATCCTAGTACAATTCCTAAATGGCTTGATGGCATTTTCACTCCACATCCATGTAAATACTGTACTCAGTTGAAATACTGGAGGCAAATAGAAAGGTTTTAATTAAGTATTGCAACTGACAAGATAGTCTTAATTAGTTTTGAGTATTTAGTCTGAATTTGATTGTGTGAGAAATACCTAATAGCATAGAAGAAGTCAAAATATGCATGTTAAAAGGATTTACAGTCCTCTGAAAGATTATGGCTTGTTCTGTGTTGTTGCCAGCCTCTGATGGAGCTCAGGTTAGACAATGGGTTTGGAGAAAATGGTCCCAGCTGGGAAGGTGCAGTTTTAGGAGGCACAGGTGCTGGCAGGAGTGCTCGGAGCTGGAGCTTTTACCAGCTGGGCACCACGGCTGGCATAAATTACCCATTCAGAGGAGGTACAGGGGAGGGGTTCTACCTGCCTTTTTTTGGAGTGAGAAGGTGGATGTGAGGGCAGTTTATTTTGCGAGACTCTGATTTCCCAATTCAGATAAAACACGTGCTGGTTCGTTCCGTGTTTGACTGCTGCAGTGTTAGATCCAGGGAGCTCCTGCTTTCTCACCAGGACAGCATTTGTTTGAAATGTTGTGTGTTGTGGTATTTCAGGAGTTCCCAGTGAGTGTAGAGTGCTGCTCTCTCACTTTTTTACTCCTGATTGCTTTTTGAGGAGGAGGAATGCTGAGTGTATTCCTGTAGTTGGGCTTTTAGGTGGATTACCCTCTGTGTAAGATGCAAGTGCTGGCACACAGCTGACCTGTGATGAGAATTTTGTGGCTCTATGAGTGTTCAGTTGTCTTGGAGCAACACAACATACCTTATGCACAGCCCAGTTAGTTCCATGTCATCTCCTAATCTTCTCTCTGCAAGTTTGGCCAGTGTCACTGGGACTTTGAAATGGTGCTGCTGAGTGAGCTTTGAGAAGGTAATGACTCGAAATGCCTGAGAAAGATCTTGAGCGATGTAGGCTTTTTGTTTTATGGGTTTTTTTCAGCTGCTGCACATTCTGTATAACCTTAAGCAACCTGTTCTTCCTCTTGCTGTGCTTTCTCCTGCCTGTGCAGGTGAAATAATGACTGTATTTCTTCAGATTTGGTAGTATGTTTTTTAAACAGCAGTGGCAACTGAAAGTGCTCTTGGGTTTTGGGTGAAGCCTTTGTTGTAGGTCTTGTCTGTTAAAAGTACATTACCTGCTACATAAATCCTGGTATTTGTTATTTGTATGTTAAATGTCTTGGCTTTAGGAGAGTTATTTTCATAATTTTGTTAACTGTTTGTGGAGGAATTTCAGATTTTCTTCTTGCTTCAGCAGATTAACAGATTTTGAAAATCATTATTGAGGTGGACAGTTTTACATGGATGAGTCACATGTACAATACCCACATTTGTTTGAGTTCTGCTAATTAGAATACTAAATGGAAAGCAAACATAAGGTTCAAAAGACATCCTGATTTTTTTCTGAAGTCTTGCACATGCTCTCTTCTATTGAAGTTGTTGAGCTTTAATCCAAATTTCGTTTGCTGGAAGACTACTCCTCAAGCATAGCCATCTTTTGTTGCCCTCTGGTGGCAAAAGCAGTCCTCTAACAGAATATGAAAAAGGTACAAAAATAACTTAGATTGGTTATTTCAGCTAAAACACAAATTGTCTTAGAGACTTCATCAGCAGGAAGGCATCTGGAGGTCCTAAAGGACAAAAACTAGAACAAATGCCACAGTGCCAGTAGTAGGGAAGAGTCGGGGCTCTGGGCAAGGAGGAGAGGAAGGCAGTGGCTGCTGTCTTCTGAATGCCACTCTTGGCAGCTCCTCGTTCAGATGATGAACAAGGAGGCTGTAGAGACCAAAAACATTATTGAGGTGCAGAGCCCAAAAGCTAAAAAGTGACACCACCACGGGGAAAAGGAGGCAGGGACTGGAGACCCCTTCCTGAACCAGTGGAAGGCTCATCACCCACACAGGACTGATATCCTGGAAAAGGGATAACGCTGCTGGTCTGGAGCCTGAGCTTAAGCCCAGTGAAAGGTTGCAGGGACTGCAGATGTTCCTGTGCACCTGCCAGTGTCCCTCCTGCTGCTGCTGTCTGTGCTGTCTGAGCTGATCCGCAGGGACTGCTGAGCTCTGGCAGAGGGGCTTGGAGGGCTCAACCAGTTCTCCCATCAGCACAGTGAAAGGGGCTTCAGCTCACGTTGGGACAAATGAACTGTACCCACAAATACCATACGAGTGGTTTAGAAAGGACTCCTGTAGATGGATGCACAGCTGTTCCTCCAGGTCATGTTAAGTGTTTGGTATTACTGGTAGGATGACAGAATAAAGTGTGCTCATTAAGTCTGTGTTGGGGAAATACCAGTGAGAATATAAAAGATACTGGGGGGCAGAACTGGAATTCAGATTGCTTGCAAAAGAAATGCCCCCAAATTTCCAGGAAGGAATTCAGTTGGGATAAGGCTGTTTCTGTACTGAAAAGCTGGTACTGATGTTTTCAGAAAAGGACCTGGTGCTCCCAGTGAATCTCTAACAGAACATAACTCACTGATGTTGAGCTGTTGTAAAACGCAGAAGGGCATACTGTACAAGATGCATCACACAAATGCAGTCTTACAAAGTAGTAGTTGTGCATTTTCTCAGTCCTGGGAAGGAGAGAGAGCTCTGGTGAGAGCTCTGCCTCTGTGACTTTAGGAAAAATTCCTGGGGGATGGCTGTGTGAGTGACTGGAAGTTTGGAAAGCATGATCAATAGGAGAAGGTTGAAGGAACAGGGATATATTTCTTCTACAAACAGAAAGTTTCAAAGATGTGAAAGATTATTGCATTCTCTGGCACGAGTGTCTATCCTTATAATTAACCATTTAATTGGTTCCTAAGAGCATGACCTGGTATTTTATGCCAGCTATTTTCATCAGATCTACACTGTTTTCAATATTTGTCTGTCTGGTGCTGTGATATTCTTGCAGTCCTCTGCATTGACAGTATTTTCTGGTTTGTCTTCTGGAAATACGAGGGTACTTCTATTTCTTGTAGCCTGTCTTCTTGAAGGTTGAAAGGGGAATACCTCAGTTTGAGTATTTCATCTTCAGCTTGTGAGCAAAGCTGCAGAAATGGTGATGTAGAAGAGGGATTATAGATTAAGACAACAGGGGCTTTTGATAGTGCCTCTCTTTTCAGTGCAGCACTATTGAATGATTTGCTGCGGTCCAGATTCACTTCACTGCATTTACTTTGCTCAGAAAAAGCTGGTCCATCCTCAAAGAAGAGGTGATGTACTTTTTGCTGACGGTGTTTATTTGCCTGTTTTTAAAAAGCTCTCTTGAAATCACCTTTGAAAAGCGTTCTGAGGCTTTGTGAGGGGCTTTGTTGGAGTTAACAAGGCTGTTGTTGCTTGGGTGACACCTCCCTGAGGGGCTGGCAGATAGAAGGTGCAAAAATAGCAGATATTCCCCCTTTACTATATATGTTTAAAATGTTTGCTAGAGGTCTACAATTTGATGAGCCACCCTTTTGGAGAACTCACAAGCTCTTTTGAGTGTTCCAGACTGGATACAATTACCAACTTGGAGCAACTGAAATCAGGTTGAGAGGAGTTCTGAGTCCTGCTCTCTCATCTGGGTGAATTCCTGACCTCTGGTAACAGATTGTTCTGTGCAGGGTGAAGTCTTGGAGCTTTGTTAGGTCTTGGACTCAGCCTGATGTGGATCAGGGATGTTTTCCAAAACATCTCTTATGTATTTCCAAGGGCTGATCCATGTCTTGTCACTCAACTCTCTTTGGCTTAGAGACAGATGTATGGAATATCTCAAGTGTGGATGTAATTTAGATGGTTTGAGAACAGCAGTGACTGTTTGTTTATTGGTAATAACAATATAAAATCATAAACAAGACCAAATCGTAAAAGTATAGGGAGATATAACTGACTGGAAAAATTAGGAACATTTAAAAAGATGTTGTTCCATAACACTTCTTTGTATCATTTGTCTAATTTAGTAAAAATTGGAGAGATAAATAATCACTTGTGGATGCACTGAAGGAACTATGCTGTGGTAGCCTTTTCATTCTACATTATCCAAGGTGCTTTTAATGAACCTGGGGGGAAAAAAAGAAGCATTTTACATGCAAAGACTGTTTTAATTTTGTATCTAATTGTTCCTTCTTGCCATGTAACTTCCTTTCCTTACAATAAATACATGTCTGAAAGCTGGACATCAGGCAGGGTCATTCTTTCGTTTCTCACAAAAATGTAAGTAAAAAATGTTTCCTTAGTGTTGTTCTGTGGATGAAAGCTGGAAAGGGAAGATGGCATTAAAGCAAGTGCTCCTCCAGTGTGGCTGAAGGCATCACTGCCAGGGACAGGCTGAGGGCTGAAAGGAGCCAAACAAAGCGTCGCTTGTCCTGTGGAATTTTCATTCCGTGGACTGCGTGTGGCACCACAGGTTAAGAAATCCCGGCAAAGTCGATTCCTGCAGCTCTGGTGGGACTGCAGATGTGGCTGGGAGGGATGAGTTATTGATAAGCATTAACACAGCTGAAAAGTAACAGATGTTTTTATTTGGATTACCTGGGAGCCGTTTCGGAGAGCGACTCTCTCTGTTCCTGAGTGGGAAGTGGAACAAAAAGAAAAGCTTCCTTGGCAATCAGCTGAATCAGTCAACTGATTCCAGCTCGGCACCAAGTATTAATTGCTGAATTTAGAAAGATTTTTCTGAGCAAATCTGATGAAAACCTAAGAAGGATACATTGTTTTATGCCAGGAGCAGTGCATGAAGAACTGGAAAAAAGTATGTCAGCTCTTTTTTTAATGAGGTAGCTGTTTTCCAACTTTAGGATGACAGATTTTACAAATGTAAAATCTGAAATGTGCTAGAGCAACAGAGCTCTTTTATTTTGTTCATGATGTTATTTTAAATTTTGAAATATTTGAATATTCCTTGACTTTTTTAATAACCAGTTGACAGTGAAACAAAGCCCACATTCATTGTCATTTTGCTTCTGGAGCTAAAAAAAAGAATATAAGATATTCTGGAATGTTTATATTGTCAAAAGTGAGGCAGAGTTAGTTTGTTGTTGTTGTTGTTGTTAGGTGCTCTCATTTTTAAAACAAGTAATGTATTTTTGTCTTAACAAGGGTGAGTTTCCTTGTTCTTTGCACTTTGAATCAGGAGGGATTATGGTATTGTATGGTATTTAGGAAATGAGGAGTTGTGTTAAAACATTACAGTCTTTTTAAGTGATCTTATTTTCATTATGGACTTGTAAAAAATTACAGAATTTCTTTGCTAAATTTGGGCATGACAGGGGCTGTTAGTGTTTGAAACAAATGCTAATAATCTTTCATGATACAGAATTTGAATTACTTTTCAATTTAGTGATGTATTACAGGCAAATGTAATCAGATGAAGAGTCAGAATCTGATTCACAATCTGTTCCTTATTCTATTACTGTAAATGGCATCTAATTGAATCTTTCAGGTTGTTCCAGAAGACGATGTGCTGAAGATAAGAGCAGCAAATCATATCCAGTCAACTTGACTTTTTAACTAAACCTTTCTCATTGCAGGCTGATTTTCAGATGTGTAATCACAATAATGCTTTCCTGATAGCCATGATGTTGTGCTTCTGTGCACACACATCTGAACAACACTAGGGCCTTGATAAGCCTGTGAAATAACAGAGTTGTTGATGTTTTCCCAGAGTATGCTGAATTTCTACACTGCAAAGGGAAGAAATTTACTGATTTTGATGAAGTTCGTCAGGAAATCGAAGCAGAAACAGATAGAGTGACAGGAATGAACAAAGGCATTTCTTCAATTCCTATTAATTTAAGAGTATATTCTCCACATGGTAGGTAAAATCATTGTGCTTTACACTTCTGTCATGTAATATATTCTGTAGCTCTGTTTGTCTAACCAGTGTCCGTTTGTATTTGTTCTCACTGCTCGATCTTCTGGGATGAAAAAGCTTCTGAGGCAAAGCTGAACCAAAAGTGGGTTTGTGTCTGGAAGAATCCTCGAATTCTCCTGTTTTAAGAAACCACTCTCGAGTGGAGAGCTGTTGCCATGAGAGATGGGCAGAACAGAGACTCTCTGCCCCATTTAATATTCTCTTTATTTAAAAATATTCTCACCCTGCCTCAGGATGGAACCACTCTCTCCCCCAGTACATTCATTATTAGATGGTAGCTCATTAGTAAAGACAAATAACAGGAGGTGAGAGACTTAATGGCAGAACTTTTTTGCCATCCTCCAGAGGGATTCCCTGATCAGTGATGTAGAAAGTCACTGGTGTCTCCCTACCTTACTGGAAGTTTATTGTTCCCTGTCACTAAAAACATGTTCAGGCAATGATGGTGTTTGAAGCTGCTCTCTGTTTTAGACCCCCAGTATAGATCAAAGTTTAGTTCCTCTGGTTACCATCTGCCCAATTTAATGAAGACAGTCTAGGGAAAATGTTTCCCATTGAGTCTGTCTTTGATAAAGGAGAAAAGTGTTTGGCTGAAGCACTTTATTTTTCTAACTGGAGAGGGGCTGAACTAAATCCCCTGCCTCAAAGCTTGTTGGTTGAACATGCTGACTCCCGGAGAAAGTGAAAATTTCCTACCTATTGCTCTTACTTCATTTTAGTAAAATCAGTCTTTAGTTTGGCAACTCTGGTCTGTATTAACCAGACCCAAAATATACATCTGGTGTTTTCTTTCTAGGAATAGCATTTTTGTCATTTTTCTAAGGGATACCCCATGCCCCAGCACTGACTGAACAAGCTGGGATGCTTCTAATTGGCACTGTGGCCTGTCCTGGGGAAATCGTGCCAGAGCAAACAGGTTTTCTTAGTGGATTAACTCCTTCATGTTTATTATTTTTCAGAAGAAGTTACAGAGTAAAAAATACCCCCAAACCTTCAGAACAACAATATACCCCTCAACCCCTTAACAGCAATTTTGCTGTGTAAATTAGGACTTTTTTTGGAATTTCTTAATTGGAGATATTGTTCAAAGCATGGTCAGAGAATGACTATATTTAAGAAGCTCAGAAAACCATGCTCATTTGTCTAAGAGCCCTCAAGGTTATTTGGCATAGAATGATACTTATACCAGTTGTAAAATTTAAAATACTAAATAACACTTATAAATTCAGAGATGAAAGACCAGCAGGGAAACAAATACACTTTTCAGATCAGCAGGCATTTTGTTTGAACTGCTGACAATGTTTATGTGCCTATAAAGGTCATAAAGGGCTTTTCTGTGACTAAAATTTGTCTGCAGCCGTGGATGTGTAGACCTGTCTGACATGGAGTGCTAACCAGGTCTGTGATCCTGTGTTTTCCATACAGTCTTAAGCCTGACCCTTATTGATTTGCCGGGAATCACTAAAGTGCCAGTAGGGGATCAGCCTCCAGATATTGAGCAACAGATCAGAGACATGATAATGCAGTTCATATCCCGGGAAAACTGTCTGATCCTGGCTGTGACTCCAGCCAACACTGACCTGGCCAACTCGGATGCCCTGAAGCTGGCGAAGGAAGTGGACCCTCAGGGTAAGCACTGATGGATTGCCACTTTGTGTTCTCAGGGTAAGAACATGATTGGAACTAACAGATCAACTCTTGTGTGAAATGTTATAATGGGAAATATGTCATAGAGAAGTGTATATATCCATTGTCACACAGCCTTCAACATCAACCGTGGGTTAACTCAGTATTGTGCTGGTAATGCTGCTGTAAATGTATTTTAAAAATGTTGTCACTATCCCTTATAAGCAAGTGCAGCAGTGCCTATCCAGGAATTTTTGTAGTACCAGGCAAAATGGACCATGGTGCTGATGGGGTTTCTGAATACTTGCATTATAAATTTTATACAATCATATTGTAGGGATTCTGAGCCTTGTTAATGAGATTTGATGAGCATGTTTCAGCAATTTTGTTCCTTCATTTCCAGACATACCATCACTTGAGTTGCAGCTGGGAGGGTGTGATACAAGCTTTGAGAAGGCTACATATCTGTTATTATATAATTGTAAGATGTAATTGTTCTTCCTGAATCAAAATGATTTTTTCAGTAACCTTTTCCTCCTGTCTCCACCCTGGTCAGGCCTTAGGACCATTGGTGTGATCACTAAATTGGATCTGATGGATGAAGGAACAGATGCGAGAGAAGTTCTGGAAAACAAACTGCTCCCTCTTCGTAGAGGTGGGAACATTTAGTTGTTTGTATTCTTTGCAATCCAGAAAGTGGTTTGGATAAGGGCAGTGTTTGAGAGTCCTGGACACAAATCAAAGGTTATGCTGGACTTGATGAGTTCTTTGCTTTTGTAGATATCTATTCACCAAACATAAAAGATGGCTGTGCTAAAAATATCCTGCAAGTAAAATAAGGGTTTTTTTCTTGTACCTGGAAAATACACTTTATATTCCAGAGGAAGCAAGAAATGTCAGCACAAACTTTTAGCCGTTTTTTTTCTTCTCTGCCAGGTTGCTGTCACTTGTAACACCATAATCTTTTTTTCTTTGCTCGTGACAGCAACAAGCACGAGAGCTTTGGTAATCTCACTATAAAACAATTTACGGTACCTTCCAGAAATCTTCCATCTGATTGTTCTGGCAGCTACTGCCACAGTTGCTCATACTGTTAATAATTTATGGATGAGACAACCATCTCCTCCCATGAGCATATTGATCCAGCAAATGTGAAGGTTTTTTTGTATTTTGTTAATATTACATCATTTATCTGTGTAGACCTGTGTGTCTGTTTTGATTTTTGGTTTGGATTTTTTGTTGGTTTATTTTTGAATTGGTTTCTTTGGGATTCCCCAAAGTTTCATACATTTCTCTTTTTGCATTGATGATTTAAAAATAAGCGTATCTGCTATACCTAAACAGAATGAGCAATTTAGACAGCGTTAAGGGCACTTGAGCACTTGTAAACAGGATCTGAAATGCCTAAATTTGAGAGTTTAGTTCTAGTTAAGGTGAATTCAGCAGTTCAGGCAATAGCTGCATTGATTTACCTGCTGGCTTTGTGTTGCTTTAGGCTATATTGGTGTTGTAAACAGAAGCCAGAAAGACATTGATGGGAAGAAGGACATCAAAGCAGCTCTTCTGGCAGAAAGGAAATTCTTTCTTTCCCACCCATCCTACAGGCACATGGCAGATCGGATGGGAACGCCCTACCTGCAGAAAGTCCTAAACCAGGTAAAACCTGAAGCCTTTGTGGGGAAAGGCAACGTTATAACCATTTATAACCTTTATAACCATGGGGCCAACACAGAAGCTTTATTAAAATGAATGTTGGCCACTGAACCTGCCTTATTCTCTCCTGCTTTTAATGTTTTTAATTTGCACAAGGTAAAAGCAACGCTGTGTATTACTTGTAGCATACAAAGGCTTGCTGTGAGACGTAGTTTCTGCCTTTTACTGGCAGTTCTGTACTTCCCTGTTCTCTTGAATCATGAATATGAACATCAAAAATAAGATTTGTCTCCCTTCCTGGGAGTACACCATCCTATTCCTTTCTTATCACATTCCTCTTAAAGGGATTTTTAGTACTCAAATTTAGAAATCAAGGGTAAAAAAAAAAAAAGCATTTTTAGAAGTCATGTGTCCTGAGGGTGCACTGTGTGTCTGTGCTTTAACCTCAACATGTACACTTTGTTGTAGTTTTTACTATAAAGAAATACTGTGTACTAATGATATAAATGATAAACAGAGTAATCAGAACACTTTACCCACCCAACTTTTACTTTTGCCAGAACCTCTGGTTTATAAGTTCACACCAAACAATGTCAGATCCCACCTTCCTTCAGCTGAAAACAGAGCTATTTCCCAGTCACCTGGAGGAGAAACCCACAGCTTATTGTCCTGATGGAGGCCCTGCCTACAGCAGGCTTAGAGTTCTCTTCACCATTTTGGGTCTGTGTGGCCATTTCTTAGCTTGAACAGCCTGTGACCCTAAAAGGATGCAATTCTGCCTGTGTTTAGAATGTTTTGCCTCTTTTTATATACTGAAAGTTGAATCCACAAGTCCTAGTTTTGGACTGAAGCACAAGCTACAAATACTTTTGGGCACTCTTATCTGTCCTGATTTTCATTACTTTATATTCTATTAAATTTTTTGTGAGCTGTTTGGAAAATTTACCTGCTTTGGTGGGAACTGTTGATCTGCTGGTGCTTTTACTGTGTGTACAATATTATTTATGGGAAGATCAGCATAAGTTTTGTCCTTAAGGTAGTGGGGACCTGTTAGTGTTTGTGGTTTCAGGTAATAATTTGGTTTCTCTGCATCCACAAGGTGGTGCTCCAGGGAAACTCCAGCTTTCCATTTGTGCCTGTCTGGGAGTCTGGTGAACAACTTGGAGTTTATATATTTTGGAATATGACATTCTGAATTTATGGCTTCTTTGATTGGGGTTGGCAAAAGGGTCTGGGGCATAGTGCAAGAAACCCAGTTTAGTTTTAATTAAAAAATGGGCACAATGCATGAGAAATTTATGGCACAGGTAAGACATTGATAGTGCTGTCCAAACACAGTAAAACATATATATGCAAAAACAAGAGAGGTAAATTAAACACAGATCTGGTAAGTCTGTTTCTACTCTTGTTCAATTTATTTTCCAGTACATTTAGGTATATTTTCGAAAAAACCCTGAAACTATTGAGTGGTAGAACCGTTTTCAGCCCAAAATCAAGTGCTTAAAAAAGAAAAAGTCGTAAAATCATTAATATGAGGGCAAGATCTCTTCCCTTTAATATACTTTGCACAAGGGAGCAAAAATCACATGGGAAAGTGCCAAGAAGCTACTCTGATGTCTGTGCTTTACTCCACCTCTGGAGTGATGTCCATCAGTGGGATGTGGATGCTCAAGATCTCTTTCCTGTCCCACCTGCAAAGGATTTGTCGTGCTGAACGAGCACGTACAGAACTGGGAAGCACCTTTAGGAAAACCAGCAAAACAGGAGTGATGGCATCAGCACTGAGGGATGAGAGGGCATTTCAAATTACACATCTAACGTGTGTAACTTTTCTGTGAGTGACCAGGCAGGTGTGTGGTAACAGGGCTCGGTGAGTGAGGGGACAAAGGAATTACTGGAGCCTCTTTACAATGTGTATGCACGAGGAATGTTGTATTGTTCTTTAACAGCCTCCATTACTTCAGAGATCAAAGGGAACTGCCCTGGTAAACCAGCACAGGTCGTGGCTGATAAGCTGGGCAGTCAGAAGGAAATGGTTGTGCTCCTGCTTTCATCTTTATTAACAATATAAAAGGACTTTTATTTGCTTTTTTAGCAACTTACCAATCATATTCGGGACACTCTGCCAGCCTTCAGAAGCAAACTCCAGAGCCAGCTGCTTTCTATAGAACATGAGGTAGAGGTTTACAAAAACTTCAGACCAGAAGATCCAACCAGAAAAACAAAAGCCCTGTTGCAGTGAGTGTCTTTTGTCTGCTTGTTTTTTCTTCTTTTTTTTTCTTCTTTGTTTCTGGGTTTAAATCTAAAGATTAGGATATGATTAAGGATTCTATGTGTGAACTCCAAAGAATTCCGTGTTTGATGTTCCTAAACACTTTATATAGTCTACAATTTCAGCAGTTTTCCCTAAATTAATTATAGTAGTCCTAGGAAAGAGAGAAAGCAGAGCAAGGAAAAGATATAAAGGTGGGCATCAGAGATGATCAAAGGTAAGAAACTGCTTCTCATTGTATAGGCACGTTCTTCTGTCTGCCAAAAAGATGACCTCAAGCAAGGGAAGGTCATTGTGTTAGAAGTCTGTAAGATGAGGAGACTGGAAGGAGAGTAGGGAATGCTTCTTTTTCCAGTATAAAAACTTATCTTTCCAAAAGAACTCTAAGATGGCAAGAGACAAATTAATCATAGGTGGTAGTCCTTTATGTGTTGTGCACCTAAGACCCAGAGATCTTTGATAACACCATTGTAAAGGAATGGAACAGAGATGACTGTTCATCTGCCTTTGAATCGGGGGAAGTGGAATCAGAGCTCTTTCTTAACTGTGGCTTTAGCACTATGGAAAATGGCCAGTGCTGACGTTTGGGATTGAACACCAATTGGCACCTGTTGCTTTGCTTCCCGCTGCTTCCTTACCTGCTCTGTTTCCAGGGATGCTTGATATTGCTCTGCAATTTTTGTTCTCCCTTTTTTTTTTTTTTTTTTTAAATTGTAAGCCTCTGCAGCCACTTTTGTGTTCCTTAGAAGAGGAAGCTTGCAAAGGGGGAAGAGAGGTGTAGAACATACCCAGCTCTTGTCTCTTATGTGACTGTTGTCACGTTCCTGCTCGGACTGATTTCAGAGGTTTTCAGCTTTCTGAGTTCTCTGAGGTAGATGGTAACAGCACTGGATTGTGATAATTCAGAAGTTTTGTGCAGGATTCATTCTATAATTAGAAGTCTGAAATTCAGAAGGGAAAAAAATCAGCTGAACTAGAGAGACTTCCTTGAGCCAGCTGAAGACTCCAATTTACTCCTTATTTTTGTAACAACTGTGTCCAAAGGAGTAGACATAAGACAGTTCCTCATGACTTTACTCCAGATGTTTTGGTTGCACAGAGGGCCATCACCTTTGGCTTTTCCATGGCTGGAAGAATTCTCCTGGGTGTTTTTCTGAATGCTCCTGCTGCAGAAGTCTAAGCACAACCAAGTGAGCTGGAGCTTGTGGTACTGACAGCTGCCACATGGCCATGTTAGAAAGATCCAAGGGTCATTGTGGAGAAATAAACTCTGCAAATTGTACCAATTGCCATAAAATTGGGGATATTTTTGGTGGTGGTCATCCCTGTCTGCAGTTTCTGTAACAGTGTCTGAATATGGATGTGCTTTTCTACTCAAATACATAACTTAATGTCAGGACACTTATTTTCTTATCCTACTAAAAAGACTGCTTTCACTTTTTCTTCTTAAAAAAATAGTTGAACATCTATTTAGTAAGTAATAACATAATTTAAAATTGTGTTATCATTGCTAAAACATGAATGTAGCCTGGTACCCTGCTGTGCTTCCCCAACCCACATCATTTATGAAGAAAAAAAAAACAATATACTGTGCTACCTCCTACGAGAGAGAGGGGATGCAGGGGGATGTGTGTAGATATGGGTTTTATGAATTGGCAGCTTGGCTGAATCAATTTTTGTTAAAAGATACTTTTTTCAACTGCTGAACATGTTTTATCAGGCACCAGTAGCCAACAGTACTGAAATAAGAGTTAGTACTTGACGTCCTTAAGTGGTTGTGTTTGTTGTTTTGTTTCTTTTCTCACCCCCTTTAAATTTAGGATGGTACAACAGTTTTCAGTGGACTTTGAAAAAAGAATCGAAGGATCAGGAGATCAAGTGGATACACTAGAACTTTCAGGAGGTGCCAAAATCAACCGAATTTTCCATGAACGTTTTCCCTTTGAACTAGTGAAGGTATTTATCCATCTTGCTGGTGTGCTTTGTGCTTTATTAATTTATTCTTGTGTTCATACTGATAATAGGATAGCCAAGGAAAGGTCTGATTGGAAGAACATACTCTTAAGTGGGGAAGAAATTACATGAAGTTATACTTAAAACATTTGGCTTCATTTCTAGGATTGGATACTGAGACATGCTAAGAGTTCTAAAGCATATGAACTAGAATATAATTATAGTCCTAGTTCAGCCTAGTTTCTGTGCTTTTCTGTTGTTTTATCACAAATGGCATCTTTCTTCTGGTTTAATGGGCAGGCAGACAACTCCAGTTGGTAAATTTATGTTCAAGGAGCTACTATCTATTAAAATTAGAGTTATGGAAAATAACCATTTTCTGTGTGTTCTACTTCCTATATTCAGTACATTAAACCAAAGCCAGCTTTCAGTCCTACTCTTTCATAGGGAGCGGTGGAGCAGGGTAGGTCCCTTCCAACCCAAATTATTCTATAATTATGATAGTTGGGCTTACGTAATGACCCCTTCATTTGTGACAGCACTAACTTCTCTTCCAGCTAGCTGACTTTGAAAGAAACCTAAAGAAAAGCTTTATAACTTCATAACTGAAACAACTCCTCTCTTAAATTTGGTTGAAAAACAGTAGAGTGGGAAGGAGAGGATAAACAGATCATAATCACAGAAGATGCACCTCTTCAAGAAACCAGGCTTAAAAAAAAAAAAAGTGGCATCTTCCAAGTCCTGTTTCTGGCTTACTCTGTCAGCTCTACAAAATCATTCCAGCTATTTGTATATCTGGAATGCAAGGGGGTGTGATTTTCAGCAATCCTTCCTGCTGCCTGTAACCTGAGTGTTAAAATGTTTTAAAATACTTATGCTTTGTTTAGAGTAATAAGAAATTACTATTTTGTCAGTTGAAGTTGCCTCTTTTCTGGTCAGACTGGGAGAGGTAATATTTTCTGTTTTTTATTAAGAACTTCCCCTAATACACTCTCACGTGCTGTTGTTCCTCTAGATGGAATTCAATGAGAAGGAACTGCGGAGGGAGATAAGTTATGCCATCAAGAACATCCATGGTATCAGGCAAGTGCTCCCACATTTCCAAGCCCAGTCCCATTATACAGGTGTAACATCTTTGGAAAGCGTTGCTTCCAGGCTTTGGTGTTCTTTGTGTTTTGGAAAATGTTCCTCGTGTTCCTTGCTGAGTAAATTCTCAGAAGGTTGACATTAGTAGTTGTGGTGCAGTGTTTGAGCTTTCCTTGCCTTGTTGATTTTTTTTTTTTAATATATATGCATAATTTATTTGCCAGGGTAGACCTTGGTGAGCAGTGTTTGAAAGAGAAGTAGGACCCGTTTGTTTAGGACTGGCTGTGGGAGGTGTCTGTACATCTGGAAGTAGTTTCTACTTGTATATCTTTCAAGCATATTTCTGCTTGTATATTGTTACTCAGAATGACACTTTCTTGAGAAAGAAGAAAATTTAGTTCTGTGGAAGTCTCTTTGCGTAGAGATTGTTATCACTCAGCTCTGAAAATGAAGATTTGAGCAATTCAGTAAAAAAAAAAATCTTCCTTGCATGATGTTTTTATTACTGTCTGACATATTTTTTTATGTCCACAGAACAGGTTTGTTTACTCCAGATATGGCATTTGAAGCCATTGTTAAAAAACAGATAGTTAAGCTGAAAGGACCTTGCTTGAAAAGTGTGGATCTGGTGATGCAAGAGTTAATCAACACCGTCAAGAAGTGCACTAAAAAGGTAGCTTGCACATAGATCTGGTAATGTAAGTAAAATGTAATAATGTGGTAGAGAATGTAAAACCTGTCTTGCATTTTGTGGTGTTGCAAGAGATTTCTGATCCAGTCACTTGATTACAGAGTAAGACTTTCTCATATAATTACATCTGCAAAGCTCTCAAAACAGAGTGCAATGATGGAAAAGTTCTTTTTTTTTTTTTTTTT
The DNA here is from genome assembly GCF_003031625.1 of Empidonax traillii. Lineage (NCBI taxonomy): Eukaryota > Metazoa > Chordata > Aves > Passeriformes > Tyrannidae > Empidonax > Empidonax traillii. The sequence continues at coordinate 181,149 of NW_020955667.1, read as the reverse complement.
TGATTCCTCTCTTTTAAATCTTATGATGGGAGGTGTTTCTGGGTCAGGTGATGCCCCCAGCTTCCTCTTCAGAGCCATGGTTACAGTTTTTAGCTGACTGGCTGTATTCACTCTCACCTGTCCATCTGTCTGTCCCACCAGCTCAGTGCAGGGGACAGAGCAGCAGGTACAGGAGCTGCTCTGGGATGTGAGCACAGGTTTGATGAAGTGGTTCAGAAATATCCTGTCACAGCCTCTGCATTTTTCTGAATAAAGCAGATTTTTTTATACTGATGAGCAGGTAAAGAGGATATTTCTTAAAACAGGAAAGGCAAAGATTAAAGAGAAGCAGATTCACCTCTATATTTTGAAGGGAGTTTCCAGATTTTTTTCACTTTTGTCAAAGTTTGGAAGACGCATCACTAGGATTAATTATGGAGATGCTTTTCCCAAGGGTATTGGGCAAATTTACCATTGTATTTTACTGTTTATATTTTTTGTTATATAAAGATGTTGCCGCAAGGTGGAGCCTTTAAAGAACAAGAAACTTAGAAACTATTTGAAGTGCCACTTTGGAATTAGGCACAGTAGAAAAGAGGAAACCTCACCCCAAGGCTGATAGGCTGTGTTTTCATATGCCTAAAGTGTCTTTTCATTTATATTCCATGGAGCAAAAGCAGAGAAACAATTTAAGGGTTTAGGTCTCTGCAGTTTCTCTGAAGAAAAGCAAGTAAGGCTTGCTTTGCAGCATGGCTAACTCTGAGCTCAGGAATTCATAGTATTTGCTTTCTTCCAAAGAGGAAAATTGGAGGCTCCCTCTGTTTGTGTTCCACTGAAGCCACCCTGCAGGTGTAAACTCCTTACCTTTGTGTTTCAGTTGGCAACATATCCAAGGTTGTGTGAGGAAACAGAGAGGATTGTTGCCGGCTACATTCGGGAGAGAGAAGAGAAGACCAAGGATCAGGTGAGAGTAAACAGGAGCTCTAAAAGTTTGGAGAACTGTGTAAGGGAGGAAAGTTCTTACATACAAAGTGCAGTAAAACAATGAAAGTTTTTTTTTTTTTTAACAGGCTTCACGTTTTAGAGGGGGAGAAAAACTGCTTCTCTATCGCTGAGCTTCCACAGAGCAGACTAAAATTGTTACAGAAAGGTTAAGCAGTGGCTTGTTCCTGTGCCATTGTGGCCCTTAATGATTAAACAACTGCATACAGAAATTGCCAGTCTTTTTTCTACTTTGTTTCCAGGTGTTATTAAAGGACCCATTCCATCATCTAATTACAGCAATGCTCACAACTAATGGTATCCATACTCTTGCAGGAGTGACAAGGTTCCCTTCAAGGTCACAAAATGTAAAAAAAAACCCCAAAAATTCAGAGAAACTTGTTTAGAACATTCATCACCCAGCTAAGCACTCCAAATCCAGGAACTGCAAAGCTTAGATTACATGTTAAAAAATCCACTGGAAGTGGGAACAGGAATTATTGTCTGGAGAGTGCAGTGTGACAACAGAAATATTTGAGGAAGAAGAGCTAGGCAGACCTCCTGAGTTGTTCTGCCCCTGTACAAACTAGAGAACTGTGCAACACATCCTGCTCATTTTCCTTTAATCTGTGCTGCAAATGTAGTTCTTAAAAATAATTAAATTTATTTGCTGGGCTTGTACTTGCAGGGAGTTCTAGTTAGAACATCCAGTTATCTCAAAATTTGGGAGAAGATGCGAGTTACTTAGAATGATTGAGTCTTGTTTTCCCATTCTTCATCATGTGCACATTTCTATTTCCCAGAACCAAGCACAAAGCACCAGCTTTCTGTAAATACCAGGAATTGTCCAAATGGGGTATTGTCACTTATTCATAGCATTAATTATGCTGTTATCATTTTCATTAATAAACCAAAACAATACTGAGGATATTTTCAGAGGTAAGAGATGGAGCAAAAAATAATGGGGGATTTTGATCTAAGTGAGGCCCCCTAATGTCCTCTGGAAATTGTGAAGAATTTGGGAGCGATGCTCTGTCTGAGGAGCTGTACAGAAATAAAGCTGTACACTTGGAAGAGATTAAGTGCTACCATTTGGTATGTGTAGGTTCCTTCCTTGCTCCCTGCTGATACATGGAAGCCTGAAAAGACAGGGGGAAAGTGCAGTCTTTTGTTCCAGGAGCTGTTGAAGGGTGGGAGTGAACTTTTGCTAATATTTTAGCAAGCTTTTTCCCTGAGTTAGATTATCAAGTTTGAATCATATTCAGTCTCTGGGCTATTGAAGGACTGACAAGTGCTAAGTACACAAACCATTCTGTCTTGTCTTTGATGACCCATCTCCCAATCCAGATGTGCACACCAGAATTGCTGTCTAGTACCTGGGCTGTGCATTTTCTGGGTCAGGGCTTAACTTCCCCATCACTGCTTGGTGTGGCACATAAAGAAAATGGAGGTACCTGGATTTTAGGTTTACAGTTCAGGTTCTTTGCTGGCTTGGCTGGGATGCTACAGATAGACAGTTTTACTTGACTTGCATAATTATTAAACTCTCTCAGGCTCTGGATGATTGATCTTAATGGAGTGGGCCAAGAGAGTGAAAAATGAGGTCTGTCAGGAAAAAAAATAGGAAGAGGGAATAGCTCTTCTGTAGTCTAACTTATTAAACAAGCGCAGAAGCAGTGGAATTTAGAAAATATTGCTTTTGGCTTGAACAATTGTTAAAGCAATATTCAATAATGCAGAAAACACAAAAGTTCTGGGTTTTATTCCCTTCCTTTCCTTCACTCTTTCTCTTCCACTTTACCCATATTTTTTTTCTCTCCTCTCTCTAATAGATGCTGCTGCTGATTGATATCCAGGTTTCTTATATCAACACCAACCACGAAGATTTTATAGGCTTTGCAAAGTAAGTATGTAGAGACTTTGTTGGGAAAATACTGTAAGGGTTTGTTTGTTTGTTTGCTTTTATTTATTTATTTATTTAATTAAATTGAGAACACAAGTCCTGAAGTGTGGCAGTGAAAGATGCAAGCTGCAGAGTCCCAGACATGCATGTTCTTTCTCAGTATACAGAGTGTTGAACTCCATCCCACTTGCAGGGGAGTCTTTCCTGGTTTCAGTGAAGCTGAAGCTCATGCCTGGGTCTGGAATTACACGAAGCAGCTTTGGCACATCCATTTCAGGACCGCAGAAATGCATAATATTGGTGGTCTTTCCACATTGCTGCTGATGCATATTTTGGGAGCTGTGATTCCGTGTGAAACAGTTTTACTCAGAATGATGGATGTCACAGAATTTGAAGTGTGCCTTCTGTTTGGCTGTAGAGAATAATAGTAGCAGAATGCCCTGCAGGGCCTGATTTGATGTTCTCCTCGCTTAATTGAAAAGGCTGTGAGAATATTCTCCAGAATGTTCTCCCTCAGTTTCCAGCAATTTGTGCCTCAGGGACTTCATACCAGCATTTTGACACCAGTAAAAACATTAAAGATGTCTTCACTCTTTGAAGAATAAATACTCCTTCAGTCACATTGGTTTTATGAATTGTGCTTTTTGCCATAACAACCTTTGGAAATCACAGCAGGTTTCAACCATGTGGGATGCTGGCAACGGTTTGGCACCAGTGTCCATATTTTACTCTGGCCTGTTCAAGTTAGCACTGTGCAGGAAGGGCCACATCTTTGGCCTTATGCCTTGAGGGTTTCAAACGTGGAGTTCAGTAAGCTGAGAAGGGAGAAGGCAAAGCCAGGCACTATTTATGTGTTTGGTTGGAGCGACTTTCTCTAGAATTGTTTGCAGATCCTAGATATCTTTATCAGTTCTCTTGACAAATGACAGGATGTTGTAGGAATGGTAGGTGGCCTTCTAGAGGTCAAGATAACAACCTGCCTGCTATTTACTTCTCTTCATCCTTTTCTGACAGGAAAAAGCTTGCTAAAAACACTCCGTATATATTCGTGGTGTGTGCTGTGACCTTGGGAAGTCACATAGTCCAACCTCCTGCTCAGAGGAGGGTCAGTGTTGAGTTCAGACCAGGTTACTCAGGGTTTTGTCGAATCAGATCTGGAAAACTCCCAAAATGGGAGATCCTCCAGCTTCTCTCTGTAGCCTATTCCAGTGTTTGCCTCTTCTCACCGGGAAAAGACTTTTCCTTGCGTTAAGTTGGAACCTTCCATGTTTTATAATATTGGATTCTGGAGTGCCAGGTGTATCTGAAGCTATTTCAGCATGTTTTTCCCCTGGAAAAATTCTCCTCCTGGATGCTGCTGCTGTGGCCTGTAGTTCAGTCCATGCTCCTCACTGCTGTGTCTTTCCCAAGGTGTTGCAGTGCCTGAGTTCAGTTTCTTGGGAAAGCTGCTTCCTCTTTTTGCAGCTCAGACCTAGAAATCCCCAGCCACTGTGCACAGGGTATAAGTAGTTAACAAGTGACTCTTCGCTTAAGTTCACTGGTAAGTTTAAGCAAGAGTTACTCTAGGTTGGAACGGGTTGGAAGCAAAGTATCCTTGTTGACTTCTGCTCAGCTGGAAAAAACAATGTGGACAGCAAAGAACAATTTAAAATATGTTCATTTATGAGCTCAACGGAAGAAAATAATAATTTGAAACTGTAAGCATGGTATTGTTATATCAGGTATGTTAGAACTTGAAAATGAGTAATTTTTGGGTAGCATGTGGTCTTCTCCAGCTTCTGAATGTCCTGGACTATGGATTCCTCAGATTCCCTGGTGTTTCCTTCCCTTTGCTGAGGCTTCTAGCCCCTTGTCTCTTGTGCCCGCAGCATTTTAATAGTGAACCTTGGTCATAAGAATGAAAGCACAAGACATTTCAAACTGCCTTGCAGCATTGCAGGGCCTGAGGCAGGTGCCTCAGGTGTGATGTGAACTGTCTTGAGAGGGATTTAAGAATGCCAGTATTTAGAACAAATTTTGCATATTTATGCAGTTATGAAATCTTAGAATATCAGTGTTTGTCTCATTTAGCAGTACAAGCAGTAAAATTTTGGGATGGGGTTTGTTTCCAGTCAGTGTAACTCAGGCACAGTTGTATGCTTCAATTTACAAAAAGAGTAATTTGTATTTAGAACAGTAAATAGAGGACCAATGGATGGGCTATTTCTAAAAGCCATGAGTTTCTTACTATGATGTTCAAGGTTTAATTAGCTTTCCTAAGATGATAGAATTTAAAAAAACCCACAAACCAAAAGAATAGCAATTAAGTGTCCTAAAGCCATGCCAGGTGTGTTTTGGAATTGTTGATGGGTTAGTGCTGTGTTTTCTGTGTGCACATTATTTGATCATAATTGAGGCACCAAAGCTTTTGCAACTCAGACGATGCACCAGGGACGTGCAGTGCCACTTGGGCAAGAGGATCAGGGTGATAGGGAGTTCCATGCAGAGAGCAGGCACACAGAATAAATATCCTTTTGGATCTTCCCAGAGGCAGCGTGTGGACTGCTGGTTTAATGGATCTCCAAAGGGCGAGATCAGAATCTGGAGGGGGTTGAGTTGGTGCTTCAGCAGTTCTTTGGAGCAGCAGCTGCCCAGAGAGCAGTGGCAGGATTGACCTGCAGGCTCTGATCCAAGCACATATTTTTGCCTTTCTTTTTCAGAGCAGCGTTTGTAGCTGATCTAATCCATGGATGCTTTCTCCTTCAGTTAATCAGTGCCTGGTGAAATGGTATAATCTAATCCAAACAAAACTTCCTGTCGCCAGTGCCCGCTCTGGTGGTTGAGTAGCCAAAGCCTTCTCTCTGGACTCTTTTATTCCTCTTTCCAGCAATATTTTAATGTTGTGGCCTAACACAAACCAGCACATAATGCAAATGCTCTTAGAATTAATGACAAGTTGTTTGGTTTTGGGACAGGAGTGTGTTTTGTTTCAGGAACTGGGATTACCAAAGTTCAAGAATTGAGCAAAATACTTTAAATATGGTTTAATTTCAAATGTGCTCTATTCTTATACGACTTCAGCTTTGAACCAGCTTTGGGACAGCTTCATCCATTGGTTATATTTACACCCTCAAAGTGTATATAAATATTAGAATAATATGCAAAACAAACTGTCAAGACAAAGCTATTAGAAGCTTCCAGCAGGGGAGGATTTTGTTGTACTGTGCTAAATAACAGAAATGGCTCTTTGTCTCCTCTGAATATTTATAGAGGCTAATGTTTCCAAAATTACCCACATGAGCCATAATTGCTCTCTGCTTTTTAGTAACCTTTACCAATCCAAATAGGATGTTGTTGCAAAGGATATGATCAGTAGGAACTGTCTCCTGTGCACATCCCTTCTGTTCTAAGCAGGTAGAAAAGCAGTTGAAATATGCACATGTACGCAATGATTTTGCTGTGTTTCTTTTGCTGTCTTAATGTAGCTTTTTCTGCTGGAATCCAGAGTAACTATTGCTGCTAAAATCTATTCCTTGGGAACTGGCTCAGTTCAAGTTTCTTCCGTGTAACTCTTCTCCTCTGCTTCCCTTAGTGCCCAACAGAGAAGCAGTCAGGTTAACAAAAGTGCAGTGGGAAATCAGGTAGGCACCTAACAGAGAATGGATAATGGCATGTGCAAGTTAACCCAAGCTGTTTGGTTTTCTTGGCTGCGTTTTCCTGTTGTGTCTCATTGACCATTTCTGCTTCAACCGTACATAAAACACATCATCATCGCCTTGTTTTGCTGAACTTCTCAGAGCCACCTGACTCCCATTGTTACCATCATTTATTGCTTAGAACTTTCTACTCCTGCTTGCACTGCTGGTCAGTGTCTCCCCTCCCATGGCATTCCCTCATGGATCTCTCATGTTGCACGTCCATGTGTTTTGTCATTAACTGCAAACTTGTGACTTCCAGAATCCAAAATGCTGGTGAGTACTTGCTTTTGTGTGCTTTGCCACAGTGTTTTCTCACTTCTCCTGGGTTCACAGCTTAACAGCAGTGAAGGGCAATTCAGCAAGCACAAGTGGATTTGCCTTTCCCTCTGCTGAAACCTTCACAAAGTTGTTGACTGTGCACCATAGGCCTTTCTCAAAAAGTAAACAAAGAGTATCTGGTTGATGGCCTTACGTTAATTAGCATTTTCACTGAGGTTCATTAATTGTTTGTTTCTTTTTGTTGCATAAGAATATGAGACTGATTCTGCAAGATGCTTGGGGCTCCTGAGCTTTGCTTCTTTCTTTGCTTTTGTGTGGACCAGGAACTCTCAGAACTTCGCAGGATCAGTCCTCTTCTTAATATGAGATAAAAGTAATAAAAGTACTACACCTTGGAGAGTTTATGCTCACTTTGAGGGTTTTGCAAAGTCTTAAACAGAGGGGAAAAAAAGCGTTGTGGAACCAGTACATACTTTAGAAGGAAATAAAAAATTCTGGTAAAAATAATTGAAATTAAAAAAATAAAAGTGAAATTTTCTATAAATAATTACCAGTGTTGAACATCTTCCTGATGTTTTCACGTGCAGTTTGGTCAAACAGCACTCAGGAGGTGAAAGGTCAACATTTTCAAATGTGACCAGTGAGTTTAGATCCCTCAGGTCATAAACCCGAGGTTTCAGAAAATCTCCTGTTCTGCTGCTCTCACAGGACGAGAGTTGTTGGCATTTTCTGAAAATTCAGTTATCTTTTGGGGGGCTAGAAATTCGATCTCTTCCTCCCACCAAGAAATTGCTAGTTATTTTCGAGACATTACTTAAAATAATCCAATAACTTCTTGGATGGGATGGTCCCCTGCAGCCTGACCAGCATGAGTGGCATTTTTGATGTAATATATGGTTTGGATTAAAATGAAAAAGAACCCTGGAAGGTCTAAACACTGAAATGGCTTCAAAGAGGAGGCTCTCCCCTCTGAGGAGAGATTTCCTCCTTATCGAGCTGTGCCGGAACATGTGTCAAACACAACAACTGTCATCACTTTGGAGTGTCCCATAAAAGGAAAATTGACCAATTATCTGACTCTTCAAAAATACACAAATAAAATGAATGATTTTTTAATTAAGTGAATGTTTTCTCTCGAAAGAAGTGGAGGAAAAGCTTGGCGTTTTAAATTCGATGTTGAGGCTTGATTAATTCTGGTATAAAGGACTTTGCTGAACCTTTTATTTTTGAGATAATAAACAGATGTTTATAAGTTAATTGTTTGGAGTTGAAAAGAATGGGAAAATGTTTCTGAAATGAAAGTTCATTTTTGCAATTTGCTATTTCAGGGAACCAATCTACCGCCTTCAAGGCAAATTGTACGAGCTAAGTTCTGTAAGCTTTATTGTTGCTTTTTCATTGAGCTTCTCAGAGGGCAAAGTTTGTCTCTAACTCACTGGTTTGTTGAATACTTGCTACTAAACTATTTAATGTTGAGCTGTCTTGTCTGTAACACTTCCTCAACGAAGTATAATTGCGGTTCATCACTTAACTGCTTCTAACCTGCTGGTACAAGTCTGAACTAGTATAACTTCAAATGTTGTAGAAAACTTTGCATAGAATTAATATTTTTATAATTTACTGAGTTCCTCAAACTAAAATGACTAATTGGTGTTATATTTTGTTATGTAACTGGAAAGCAGTTTTTATCTGATATAAGTGCCTCTATTCATAGTGGATCTCTTTTTGAGTGGTGGGCAAATCAGTTTCTGGTAACCAGAAGGAAACAGTAGCTCCTGTGTAAATGAACATGCTGTTTATGGGTGCAGGTACTCTGCTTGTGTTTTGTTCGTGCCAAGGAATTAGTTTGGATAGAAAAAGTGAGTTTTATGAAAGAAAATATTTAAAGCTGTTTTAGCATTCTTTTCAGAGCACCAGGAGGATCAATATATCATGGACAAATTCTTTTTCTAACCCTTCCACCTCATGAGTAAATAAATACTTGAATGTCTTTAATATTACTAATTAGAATTAATTGTCTAAACTGCAGTTAATTTTATAACAAGTTACTCCTGGTTCAGTGATAGGGGCAAGAAATAAATCTCTCTGTGTTGTGTGCAGTCTTTGGCAATATCTGTGATGAAAACATACACTTTTCCAATTTTGTTGCCACATCAACAAATTGTATTAGTTACAAATTTAAACTAAACATGTTCAGTTATGGAAAAAGGACGGGGCAGGACTGATTCTAACCAGTTGAATTGAATCCCTTCGGAGATCAAGATCACTACGTTTTCCCAAAATAGTGGGATGCTCATTTGCAATCTGTTGCTTTTCTTCTTAGCAGCTGCTTTGAACTGGAATGATGCAGATAACTATTAACTATTTCTCTGTATGTTGGGAATAAGATGAGCCCAGCAATACCTCATTTTTGGACAATAATGCCAATTCCTCTTAACATGTTTTTGCTCCTCTTTCCTCCACTACTAATTTATCCTCTCACACTTAATCTTTGGCCTTTTTTTGTTTGTCTTTTCTTTGCTACTGCCTGAGGTTTTGACCTGACTCCACAAAGTTTCTTTTTAAGCCACAGGTTAGTCTGTCTTCTAATTTGCTTGAAGTAATCAGTGTAATGCTTGGTTTTACACAGGGTCTGGCTCCTGAAAGCTGACCCACTCTTAACTGTGTATGTTGTGTGCTGAGATTTGTTTGGGTGACTAAAATGTAATGCTTAAATCTCCCCTTCATGACAAAGCTTTGAAGATGGTGTCACTGCTCCATGTGCTGAACTGATACTCGGTGTGAGGGAAGGCAAGACAGTCAAATTATAGAGCATTATATGTCATTTATATGAAATTTTGTTTTGAGATTTACTTCAGTGGCAAAATCTGCTGCTGTGCTTGAAGTAGCCCCTGTAATTGCAGAAGAGGCTCAGTGTGAACTGTTTCAAGTCACTGTCTCAGTGGTTTGGAGATGTGGGTCTGAAGGCTTTGTCTGACCTGCCTCTTCTGCAGTGTTACACCACCAACCTGATTCACCTGTTCTGGACACATAAGTAGCATTCAGACCCCATGGGTTGGCCTGAACTTTAGTGCTAATAAATAACTTTTCCTGTAGTAACCCCGTTTTTTTTCCTTTTTCTTTTAATGCTGCTCTGTAGCATACTTGGCTGCTGCTTCTCTTCAAATGTACTTAAATCCTGTTATCTTGCATGACCCAGGAAAAAAACGTTTATGGCATTTTTTTAAGCAACCAGATGGAAATGGAAACCTGTGCCTTGGTCAGTGAGGTGGTCATGAAAAGTCATGACAAGGCTGCTGTCTTAAGAAATGCCAGTATTTCTGTAAAAGAAGTGGTGCCCAAGGGTTCCCACATTCAAGAATGTTTCAAAATTTAGCATCAGGAATCATGCTGCTTTTGAATTTTCATTTATCAAGTATTACCATTCTAAATGACTACTTATTTTTTGGGTTGAGATTCCTGCATGTGTGACTTATTCCCCTCAGTCTTTGTTTAACTGTATTTGGAAGCATGTTTAAGTTTTTTACCACAGAGTGCTTTGCTTCAGTAGAGACTAAATTTTTCTTTAAAGCAGACCTGTATTGGGGACTTCAGCCACTGTCATTATTTTTCAGTTATGTAATATATTGTGCAATGTCAAAAGATCTTGGTTGTGTTCAGTATCAGAACAGATCTCATCAGTTTATGCTCTGACGTGGCAAATTACAGTGAAATACTGTATTAGGTTTCCCCTCTAATATGAAAAGTGAGATAATCTTCATAGTTGAACACAAAGAGCCCATAGCTTATCAGAATGCTTCACAGAGTAGTTTTTCCAATTTTTATTCTCTCAATACACTTACTATTTGATAACACGTGTTGTTATGACAGTGACTGGAAGATAGAGTAGTACTGGGAGTTGTGTTCTGTGTTCAGAATTATTTCAATGGAGTTAAGCAACACAATTTTAATAGAGTTATGTTAACAAGTGCTGCTGCTGGAATGTTGTGGGAGTAGCCAGTCTCATCATTTTCACACTTGTATTTCTGTCTGCCCAGACAATTTCACTTATTTTGAAATCATTCCTCAAATACTTCTTTAGAGAATCAGAAAGTGTTCCATTTCCTTAAATACATTTCTTTTACGAATACCTCATTTGATTCAGTGCAACGAAGAAGTTATGCAGCAATACAGAAAATGTGCTTATTGTGTCAAATCCTGCTTTCCTGTTTATCTGTGAAGTCCTGGAGAGTAAAAACTACAAATATGATTTGGGTTTTGTGCAGCTGAACTATGAGAAAATGATTTCCTCCTGGCTTGTTCACGTGAATTCGTAGCCTCGAAGTTTCATTTTTCAGACACCCAGATTAGGTATCAGGATCCTGAAGGAAGGAACTGTCATCTCTTGTTCATCCTGTGCATGGAGTCCAACTACCGGTCGGAATATTGTCCTCAGGAGCTTCTGGCAGTGCCCATATTTTTCACCTTCCTGAGCTCATGTCACTGATATCCGCTTTGCACAGGGTGACATTTAGAAATATGATTGAGAATATTGAAATGGTTCTCTTAGATTCGAACCAACCAGCAAATGAACTTGGGAAAATAATGAAACACACTGCTTTCATTTTTGAAGCTGCAGGACTATAAAACATTCCTAACACTACAGTTTAAAAAAACCTCCAAAACAATACCCCAGAGATTTTTTTTTTTAACTTCAGAAGTATCTTTGAAAATCATAACTGCTTATTGCCCGTGGAAGAACACTTATTTCTAAAATACAGCTTTTTTTTTTTTTTTTTTTTTTTTTGAGAAATTGGCTGCAGTCTAAAGTTTAATTCAGCTTCTCGGGAAAGTAAAAGTGTGTTGCTCAATCTCACTTTGTCTTGAACTTAGACCTTGATCCAACATCTCCCTCCCCTTTATCTCTGACACTGGTGCTGAGTATTTTATAAGTGTAGCTCTTTGTAGTTAACAGAATGTACCTGGGAAATAGGAGGAATTCTCTGAATAGAACATGAGGCTTAGCATCCTAAGCTCAGCTTCTCCCTCTTGATGCCCCCTGGAACAGGTTCTTAGTATTTTAGGTAGCTGTGAGCTTTCACAGTGCCCAAGATATTTTAGGGCACTGTGTTTTCCCAGAGGAGTACAGATAAACAGGTCTAGAAATTTGCACATGTGAAAATCACATACCCAGGATATTGCTGTAGGTTGGTGTCAGGCTCTTTGTGCAGTGCTGTGTGGGAATGACAGCTGGATCTAATCCTCAGCACACAGGATTTTTGAGGAAACAACTGGCAAATTCCTTCCTTTACGAGACAGTGACCAGTGTTTGTATTAGCGAGTCAGCTTGTTTCTGTCCACCCCGAGTGATGGTTCTGCTGCTATGGGGAGATGTGTTGGACTGCACATGACAGTCTTTTGGAGCTGTGCAACCTAATGTAGTTCCTGCATTAGAAATACTAAAAATTTCATTATACTTCCTTTATGGCTTGCATAGTTCAGATTTAAAAACCTGGGCTTGGTCTGTTCTGAGACCTCGACCACAAATGTGTTCTTGTCAAATGGAGAAAATTCGACTCTTATTAACATGTTTAGGGGCTTATTAACATTACAGACCCTGCAGTCATGGTGATGGAATAAGCAGAGAATGTCACTTCCCTTTCCTTTGAAGTGCTCATCACGGATAAAGTTTTTGAACCAGCTACTCAGGTGTTTCTTACTGGTTTGCTTTTAGAAACAACCTCTTTATCCTCCCTGACATCTCTCTTCAGATCTTTCACCCTATCTGAGCTGTGTCTCCAAACTAGTTCCCAGTGGGGGGCTGCCCCAGCTGTGGTTCCTGGATGTGGATATGAGCTTCGCACGGAGCAACACTGCATTTTCAACTGCAGATAGAATGATTCAGCAGCATCCTCTCTCCTACCCTCTGATTTCAGTTTCTTTCTAGTGTGGGAATACCCACCCTTGTCCGTGTGCTGTGAAGTATTTAGTCTGCTGTACAAATACAGCTCGCCGTGCTGCAGAGCTAAGTTCAGGTTGCTTTTCCTGCAAATCTGTTCCCTTGGCATTTGTGTGGTTCAGTGCAGAAAAAAAAAAGTAGAATTAGTTTGGTTCCACAACTTTCTCTCTGCCAACTGCCTGAAGGCCAGTACACTGACTGTATATACATGTTGCTTGCTTCCTGTGAAACGTTCACTTCAATAAACATCGTAAAATAAAATGAGGATTTGATGGGTAATCAAGTTCTTATCAGTGCATTTCCCTTAACTTGCCCTCAGACAAGCATTCCATCTTTTTGTACTCACTAATGCCCCTCTTCACTTAGTGTTTTTTTTTTTTCCCAATGAACATGAATATTAAAAAATACTGACCAACTTCTGTAGAAACCTTTGCAGAAGAGGCTGTTCCATCCAATCTGCTTGTGCTGTACCCTTGAGTCTCTTTACAGGAGTCCTGCCCAGTCCTCTTATTGCTTACTCAAACTTCAGAACCAAATCAGTGCTTTCTTAGATATTTTCTTACAGACAGAAATCCTGTGGACTGGTTTTGGATCTTCAGGGCTTTTCTTACACTGCTGGCCTGGTTGGTAGTAAGTGGGAAAACACGATCATCCAATTTGAAATGAAATTGATACTCTTGGATGATGTGCATTTCCAATACAGTTTCCTGCTTTTCAGGTGCCACTTCTGATCTCTTCTTTGGTTTAGTTAGCAGATTTAACTTAGTCCCTTGCTCTGTGCAAAACCAAAGCTGTTTTTTTCAGGGAGCTTACATGAACATCCATGGTGAGTGGGAGTGAATTGTGATTCTGGAACTTGTATAGATGACCAGGAATAGATGGTGAGCCGGGTTCTTCTCTACTGAGTTGCTGACAGCAGAGTTACTGGTCTTGTAAAGCCCTGTGAGAGGAATATCAGTCTCGAATATTTCTTTAAATCCAACAGGAAACTCATGTTTCATCAGACAAGTCTTTGGCTTGTGTCTGTTTTATGAAGTTCTGCTTTACCCGTTTTCTCCCCCAATTTTTATTGCTGCCTTAGGCTTTTTCTTCTTCTTTTCTATTTCTCTTCTACCTTAGGAGAAGAAAATACCTCTCACATGCCTCTCCTTACCCCTTCCTACCTTAATTTTAAATTAACTCTAGAAGAGCTCTCCACTTTGTCACTTGATGCAACCCAGTTTGAAAATTCCCAGTGTGTGGCAGAAACCACTCACTTTGCTAGTATCTAAGTGCTTTTCCTAGTATCCAGCTTTACAAATGACCTTTAGCAATCAGACTAGAACAGGATAGTCAGATATAAAGTTGTATGGACTTCTACAATGTGTTGTTGTACAGCAAATAAATACCCTCAAGTTTACACGATCCTTAACACACACATACTTGCTCTAAATACAGTATTCTAATAGTTGGGCTTCTCCCTGTCTGCAGCCTTTTGACTGAAAACATATTCATTTTATTACTTTCTTTTTGAAGGAACCTGCAAAACCCCTTGAATTTGCCAGAGACTGAAAAAATGCACCTGTTTATGCTTTATTTAGCGAGTCTTCATTTAAAAGAATGAATGCAGCAGCAGAGTGAGTAATGTCAAGTGAGTAATGATCTAAACTTGTGCCTGACTGCACCTTTGCATAGGTCATTCGGAAAGGCTGGCTGACCATCAACAACATTGGCATCATGAAGGGAGGATCCAAGGAGTACTGGTTCGTTCTGACCGCGGAGAGCTTGTCCTGGTATAAAGATGATGAGGTAAGGAACGAAGAACTTTATACTACTGGGGAAAAGAAAACTACTAATTCAGTCTTCTCATACCAGCTAGAAATATTAAATCAGCTTGTACAGCCTTGAACTGGAAGATTGTTTTAAGGTTTTAGCTGTGTTCTTTGAATTTCTGTTTTGATTCGTGAAGAATGCTGACTGTCTGAGACTTCTGTTGAAATGCTGATAACAAGTACAGGGTGTTGTGTGGGGTTGTTTTGTTTGTTTGTTGTTTTCCCTTTTTCCTCTCTTCCTGTGATTTCTACACATTGCTCTGAAAAAGAAAAAAAGGGAAAAAAACCCAGGCTGTTGTGAAATGTTGTGGATGTTTTCCTATGCCTGTTTGGGCTGCTCTTACACATCTACTTAAGCTGATCATAAATCGTCTGGGTAAAGTTACTTCTAAAAGTAACTCCAGCAGTTGGTTTAATGATAGCAGTTCTTCTTCGTCCTCATATTCTGAGATGATGAAAAACCTGTCTGCAGAGTTCTGTAGCTCTTGGTATGGATTTTCAGATTTGACCAAAAATGTGCCTTTGTGGATGATCAGTAAATCTGAGGTGAGTAATGTGGGAACTGGCAAAAGCATTTCTCTGGTAAAAAGGTCATCCAGGTTGCTCGCTGTATTGAATATATTGGTAGGAAGCTTGTTTGTTCTGTTTAATTACTTTTTCAACAGTGTATGTGTTGTAATGATGTGCTGTATCCAACCCTCCAGCAGTATTTTGAAGGTTAAAATAGGATTATTGTGTGTGCTATCAGATTTACAATGAGGCCTTTGGTGGGTTATTTTAAGGTTTGTGTTGGTGTTCGTTGAAAAATTGTGTTACATTTAAGAAGAAATCCTATTTTTTTTCTGACTTTTTTTTAAAAGTTAAGTATTTCCAGCAAAAATTTAATGGTTTTTAGGGTGAAGCAGTTCATTGGATGGAAGAGCCGCAGGTAAAGAGAAAGTTTTAAACGAGCTGTAAAACATCACTCAATCTTTCCATCTTAATCTAAATAATAATCACAACACTGGCTGATCCCAGCAAAACAGGGACCTGGTCGATGGGGACTGCAGACAATTCATATTCTCTTTGAACTAGTGTAGTGTTTTACTGCAGTAGATTTTCTGGAGGCACTGGGGAGAGGTCCTGCAGTGCACATGGGTAGAGTCGGAGCTTTCCTGAGTCCTGCAAATCCAGGGTGTGATCCTTGCCATAGGAAGTTCTCTCAGTAGTGCTGCTGATGGTGGAAACTGTGCTGGTCAGTAGGGTTTGTTTTGTTTTGTTTTGTTTTGTTTTTTCCTTAGGTCAGTAGCTATTTTGGGACAGACCTTAAGATTGAGGGACAAATGAGGGTAATTTTGGAGATCTTGCCCTTTGCCCTTTTATTTAAGTTTTAAAGGGATTCAAATATATATACTGTGACAGGAAGACAAGTGTGTGCCAGGCAGAGGGGAGGAGCCAAGGGACAGATGTTAAGAGGGGAAGTTTTATTCTCAAATTGCTGGAATATACTTTGAAAGAAATGCAAAAGTCACATTATGAATTTGAAAACTTGAAGCTGCTGGGTTTTGTGATTTACCTTGAGGTTACAAGACCTTGTTTTTTTAGGTTTGGTGCAGGTAACGAACTAAAACAAGCGAGGGGGGTAATTAACACCCCTCCTATGTTCTGTCTCAGGCCATTGGAGGTGCATCCAGAATATGCTGTGGCAACGTTTAATGTAGTTTTTTAGGGTTTTTTGAGTGTGGTTTTGTTTGATGCGGAATATAAAAATTCCTAAAAAGGCTAATGGTATGTCTTGTGCTATGCAACTTTAAAAATAAATAATTAATTTTGATAGTCTGCTGGAGGGAGTCACCTGGAAATAGTACAGAATAGTATATGGAAAGAAATGGCCACTGGGTGATTTCTATATACATATTTTAAAGTAATGTCTCTTAATTGCAAACAGTTATGCTTTGAGAGTCATGAAAATGCCAGTAGTTCATTCAGGCCAATATAGCAGCTCACTGAGAAATTTCATGGAGTGGCAAGAGAAGATAATAGGATAGTACTATTCTATCCTTCACTGGTGGAAAAAGTTCTTCCCTAAGTACAGATTAGCTGTATAATTTGATTATATTTTCCTGGTAAAGAGTATACAAGATTATGATTTTTAATTTTTTTTTTTTTTTGTACTGAACCTCTTATAGTAGGACTGAAAAAAAAAATGAGTAAGGTCTGTTCTGTCTACTTTTTGAAGAAGGTCAAAGCCACAGCTTGGCTGTTAGTCAAAAGACAAGTGACTTGTTTCAGAAACAGACACTATGGGCTTTGAAAATAAAGAAGCAAATGTATAATCTCCTGGCTGAATTCCAGTTTTTATAATTTTGCCTCCTTAAAACGTTCTCCTCATTTCCAGCGTGGTTTGGTAGTTGCCACATCCCGTTCTCAGCTGGTGACTGAACTGGCTTTGTGCGGGCACCTTTCCCCCGGTGACATTCCCAGTGTCGGGGATGTGAGAAGTGACAGCGGTGTTTGTGCCTCTGGCTGTGCCCTGCGGGGTCCAGGGGGGTTTGGAGCCCCCTCCTCCCTCTGTGCTGGTCACTGCTGCTCCAGTCCCTCCCAGCAGCGCCAGTCTCTGCATCACAGCTGGGCACGGGGCAGAGTCAGCTCCCACCTTTGTTCTCTTGCCACAGCCATGGGTTTGTTCCCCCTGTGCCTGCACCCCTGAGCAAGGAATGTTGCAGCAGCTTTGGACCAGAGAGCTCTGACAACGTACTTTCCAAAGCTCCAGTGCCTGCTGGGGCCTCCGGGGCTGTGTACCCCCTCTAGTGTAAGCTGAGACCATTTTCTAGTCTGGAATTTACTCTGACATCAAAATCACTCCGAGTGCTAGTGGTTGCTTGCTAGTGCCATGAGAGGGATGTAAATTGCGTCCTTTATTTGTGAGGTGCAGCTTTTATAAGTGATGAATCCACAGTGGAATGCATTTTGAAACAAGTTGCTTTGGCAAAAGGCTTCAGTTTTTGCTGATGATATCAGTGTTACAAAAGAAAAAATTGGTTTCTTGACATGGTTTCGTTGCTGTCAAAGATACAACAGGATTTTACTCCTTGTGAGAGGGACTCGGTGCCTGAGAATGCTTTTTAGGCTTGTGTTCATAACTCTGCTGTGTGACCAGGACCATGGCTTTGTGCTTTTCCCCTTAAAAATGAAACAAGGAAAACGCTGTGTACACCTTTGAGGCTGCTGTAAATAGGTGCAAGATTAGCACATTCAGTGGCCCTACAAATACAGCTTTATTTCCTGGAGTATTCCCTGTAATCCCAGCTGGAGTGTTGTAAGGCACAGCTACACACACACAGATTATTAAATCTGAGCATTTTAGCTTTCAGTTGTTACTGTCTTGTTAAGTAGCATTAATTGAGGTTCATTGAGTGTCAACCTCAAATACAAAGTTTGTGAATTAGGCACTTCTGTGTTAGGATGAAATGGATTTTGGGAATGTGGAATGCTTGTGAATCCAAAAGTTCTCTATATAAACAAATGGCTGCCATTTGTAAAGTCGTGTAGCATTTTTACAGGGCACGGTCACAGAATGTGATTTTATTATTCTTTTTTAAAGCATTTAGAGATTTTGCTGGCTTTTTGGCGTGCAAAGGATGCCAAGCTGCACTCTAGGATTATAACTTCTAAAAATGTGAAATTTACATTTATTGGGAAAGTCCCCTTTGATCTTATTTCCAAAGAAAATATTTCCATTCTGTTCCAATAGGAAATGATAGCATTGTCAACATCCGGTGATAGATGCAGTTTGTGTTATAATTTCACAGTTTATTCCCAATTGTAAAATTATGTCAGATTTGGGAGCAAGATACAAAATTAAGTGAGGAGATGAGAGAGTGGAAAGGGGAGAAGTTACTCTAAGGTGTGACACTGTGTATGTTTACAGGATTAACTTGCCCCACAACAAACTGCTCTCAGCTTCTGTGGCAGGCAGGAATGTCAGTGAGGTCGATACAGCAATAATCTAATAATGCAAGCTGCTCAAGCTATGCCTTGGAAGTAAATGGAAGGACAAAACATCCGTAGGTGCCACAGAACTGGGTATAAATAAAACTTACTGTTAGTGAGTTAATGAGAACAACTAGGAAAAGAGTACTATAGGAAGCACAGTAAAAATTTCAGCAGTGGGTTTTATTGTCGTTTATAGGCAGTGTTTGACCCTGGGTGGGTTGGAGCACGCGGCTTGGTACTGACCGGCCGTCTGGGATCCAGTGACTCGTGGCTGGAGCTGCTGGTGCAGGTGCTCTGGGGTGTCAGAGCGCTTTCCCACTGGCGGCTGTTCCCTCAGGCTGGGTTGTCATGCGACTGCCTGTCTGTGCCTGCTGTACAGGTGAGAGGATGTTCTGCACAGCAAGTGTAGACAGGCAGACACATGACAACTCCGTCCAGCCAGTCCCTTGGAGCCATCGCCGCTGGTGTGCAACACTTTGTACCAATCCACTCTGGGGGGGCTTTGTTGGGGGGGAACACACATAACAGAATTCAACTTTAAAGCATTAGGAGCTGTAGAACAAGAACAGAACTTGATTTTATTCAGAAAAGCGGCGTTTCGGTACATGAGTTATCGTTGTGCTGACATAGCGGGGGTGCGATTTCAACAGACTGGTCACACTGCACAGTTGGGAAAGCGAAAAGAACCGAAGCCAGCGTTTATTTTATATGCAATTCATACAGGGGTTTGCCTGCAGATTGTACTTGCACATAGTAATTTAACCAGATGTTTTTACTCTTCATGGAAGCACAGAAATACTGAAGTTCAAGATAAAGGATATGTTTATACAGTGCATATTTTCTAGGAGCAGATAAGTACAATAATCTGGCATGTTAAAAATAAAAATCTTTCTGTATAAATGGAGGAAGCCACTTGCACATTAACCCCATTATGGGGAACATGCTGGAAAGAAAAATGGTTGCATTTTATATCGGTTTTGCTAATATGCAAGAGCTACACGTGTGTGATGTTTCTTTCAGTATTTGTCTTGCATATTATTTTTGCATAGTACTTTGTAAGAAAATAAATTGACCTTGTAAAATTTCAGTAAGTTTTTTTTTTTTTAAATTAAATATAGACCGTACTATAGATCAAAAGCATGCAAATAGCATCTTTTCACATCACAAGATGTGCTACTTGGCTGAATTTTCTGTAAATGGAATACACCCAGTGCCTGTAATCCAGCTTTGCAGTGGCATTTGCCACATCACTGGGGTGTTGTTTCGAAAGGTATAAAACACTCTGGAACGTTAGGAGGGGAAGAGAATAGTTGTATCAATTGTCTGTACAGATTAAATGTCTCTGGTTCATAATGGTGCTCTTGAATCTCTGTTGCTCACTAGTGCCACCATAGGTAACAACAAACTGGTGCTTTCAAACCCTTCTCAAACATATTCCATCAGCAGCCTGAAAACTGATTAGAAAAGGGTGCATTAACCAACAGGCTAAAGGTGGGGGTAGTGTTGAGGTTTTAAACTAGACTAATAAATATGTGATTATTCAGGTGTTCTGGCTCTAATAATTATTTTGCCATAAAGAAAAATATATGTTTTAGGTCATTTGCAAGTTGAGTGTACAAGTTTATCAATTATATGAATAAAATTTTCCTTGAACCTAACAAGGTGTCATAACATATCTTAAATAAATGATTAAAACACAAAACATGGCTAGCCAATTCAGACTTGAAAAATTAATTCTGGTACATTAAATAATTTGCCTTTATAATACGCTTACTTAAATTTTTGTAGCTCTAATTAAAATTTTAAAAATGTGCTGTAAATTGACATGCCTTCCTACCCATTTGGCCATTTTGAAGAAAAACAAAAGTGGCAAATTAGAAATACTTTAAAAATAAATATAATACAGTGATTGTTTCATAGATTTCCTCACATTTAACTGCTTCATTTAGTCATTAAAGATCTTTAGCCTGGAAGAAAATTAGATCTCACTTTCTGCGTTATGCATCCTTCTTGAATTAGCAAAGAATTTTACAGTAAAATTCATTGGCAACCTATAGTAAAAAAGATTGGAAGAATAAAAGTCTGCATTTTATATAGTAGGTTTTCTATTAACAACTAGCAGGGCCGTTGTGCTGGAAGGAAAGTCGTAAGTGGAAAGTTTGTGCGGTCTTTCTAACAACTGTACACAAGGAGAATTCACCAAAGAGTCAGCAAAGAGCTTTACATCTCAAACACAGGCAAACTTATTTTCCCTTCAGTTAGTGCCTCGGGTGCTGCTACTGACTGGGCAGTTATCTGCACTTGATTCTTATTTAAAAACTGAAATTCCTTGCAGTTGTGGTAAACTTGCTAAAAGGGCTCAACGTTTTTGGGTGCTGTGTCTGGTTGGCTCACTGAGTCAGTAAAGGGCTTGAGAATATTTTATAATACTCATAACAAAACAAAACAAAAAAATCTTATGATTACCAGTATTATATTTATAGAAAACCTCTGTTAGGGATCTGACTTTAAATATTGGTACCTTGGAAACTGAGCTGAGTATTGTATTCTCTCCAGCGGTGATCAGGAGTTTTTATTTAAGGGAAGGTTGTTATTTTTAGATTCTGCTTTGCAATGCTGCGTAAAATACAGTACAGAAGTACAGTAGCATTATTCAGGAAAGTTTCATTCTTAACTGTGGCATTTCCTGTCTTTTTGTAGGTTTAAGCCTGACCCTTAATAGTATTTCAATTAAGATTTTTTTTTTCCTAAATAAAGTACAGTTCAGGAAGCAAAGCCTTTTACAAGTAAAAGTAAAGTTATGCTGTTGATGAAAAATTATTATATAAAAAAAACCCCAGCACACTAAGGTTTAGGGTTTTTCATTTTCCAATCTGCTTAGCAGAATTCAGTTGAAAGATTAGAATAATTTAACATTCTGTGCAGAAGCCTGGAATTTTATAGAGGTATTTTACTATTTTGGTTATAATATTTTCCATATAGCAATGATACTTGGGTGGTCTGGGCACACGGTGATAGTGCAGGAAGGGGGGCAAGGAACGTGGAGAGGGTGGCAGTGCTTTAGTCCTCTGAAAATACAGATGCACTAAATAGCACTGGGCATGGTAATACAGAAGGCAACATGCAAGTTAATGACAGGGCAGAAAAATGTCAAATGACATGGCTTTTTTTTAAAGTAACTAGTTTTTTTCACTTTTGGATGCTTGTTTGATCTATATTTATTTCTGTAAAGTTGACTGATTTGCCCCCACCCTTCTGTCTTTTTCCTTTTTTTTTTAACATTAAAGGAATAACTATAAAAGGGTTGAAATATTTTCTTCCTCTCCCCTATTTAATTTTGTTGAGTACACACACACACAAAAAATTTACACTCCCTTAAGATTAAAGAAAGTCCATTATATTGAAACACTCACCTATTTAAATGGTCATATTGGCTTTAAATTGCTTTTCCTGGCTTTGGGCATTTTGTGGTAATAATAAATATAATTTAGTTCATAGAACAGACTTAAGCATTGGTATCGTCCTGGTTTTAGAGAACTCTCACTATGGTTTAGTATGTATTGGGTCCTGCTAATTTTTCTAGTCCTTGCAGAAAAGACCAAACATTGCAGAAAGTAATGTTTGGTGATGTTTTGGTTTCTAGTTTGTTTGTTTGTTTTTTTTTTCTCTTGAAATATTTATATGCAGCTATCTTGTGTTTGTTGACATGCATATTTAAAACTTCTTGTTTTAGAACTATGGAAATCTCTTCTCTGTGATTATGATCAACTAGAAACTATTTCAACTAAAACAGCACTGCTTTAAGAACCACAGAATCACTTAATTCACTTTGAAAATGTTTTGGTTACTGAGCCAAAGTTGATATACTTCCTTATTCATTCCTAACAATACAGGCTTTCTTTCCATATCTGTTGCTTTGCACACTGAATTTCCCCCCCCCCCCCCTTTCCAAACCCCATGCCAAGGGGGCCTCCTCCATCTCAGCCTTACAGTCTAAAAATGTAACTTTGAGGAGTCATGGCTCTATGGGAGGGGAATCACTTCCTAAATCCAGAAAGGTCATTTAAAATAAAGATTAATGCAAATAGTGGACTAGAGATAAGAGAAACACTACTTCCATATGTTTTCATTGCCCTTGCTTATTTAGCAGAAGTTAACACAGGCTATCTGAAGCACTACTTTCACAGAGAGCCTGTTATTCCCTGGATAATAGTATTTCCTTTCTTAATTTCTAGATCAGAATTATTAAAAAAAAAACCCCAACAGCTTTGCAAGTAAGCATTAGAGAGAAAAAAGCATTTGCCAACGATCGTATTCCCCTCGAAAGCAAAACCGAACGAGTTTCTTAACAAGGTTTGGAAACGCTTCTCTACCGCTTAAGCAAAACCTAAGTCATAAAACTTTTCAGATTTGCTATGCCTTGAACAGCACTCAGAGACTGAGAAATATTAATGCAACTTTGAATCCGGTTCCGTTCCTGTAATTTCTTCCTGTCGCTTCAGATTTTCTCTTAATAACCACATTTAACTGTCTGTTGTAACTCCACTTTAAAGCGGGGCGAGAGTAAAAATTCCATCTGCTCGTACTATGAGGGATTAAACCCCACTAATTTAACCCTAAAAATAATCTTCTGCAAAATAAAGGGGAGAGAGGGTGGATAACTTCTAAGTGTATACATACATTAAAAAAAGAGGTATTTTAGTCAAAAGGCTTAGGCTTTGGTGGGAGGCAAAGGGAAATGACTGTACTAGCTCTGGCTCTTGTGGGCTTTAAGGCAGCCAGAAAGGCGCTGTCACAGTAATGTTCCACGACCAGCTCTCCCCAAGAACACTTCTATTGATTATCGAAGGAGCAGTGGGAAAGGTAATCACAATATACATATTTTAAAAAATATAAAATAAAGCACAGCATCAAGGCTGCCTAAAAACACAACGCGCCTTCTGCGAAACCGCCTGGTTATAATGCTAATAATGGCTGCGTATTTATGCTGATCTTTTTATAGTAATAGCTATTCCAAGCCTTCCTGGCAATAATGAGCACCATATAGATGGTTTTTTCCCCCGTTGCAGTAGTTTGTTACTAGTGTTAACTTTAGGAGAGCTGACTCTGGAGCTCGGCCGGTATCAAATTGCAGCCCAGACTTTTTGTATTATTTTGTCCGTGGGGATTTCATTCAGCCTGAGGGTTTTTTTCCCCCTACCAGGACAGCTGGAAATTCACCAAAGCAAACTTCTGCATTCGTTTACAAATTCCTTGTTTATCAGTGGGATTCAGGATAAAGTAACTTATCATTTTGAACGTTAGAATTATCAGCGATTCAAAGTTTACACGAGAGCGGCAACAATCAATTGGTGCTGATCAGTCATATGCAATGGCCGGCCAGGTATCGGGATTTAAAACTGGTTTTTCCCTTTTATTTATTTATTGATTTCTTTTTTTTTTTTTTCCCCCATCACATCCTGAACTTTAAGAGGTAATTTTTCCTGACAGTCAAAGATTTTGTATTCTACATGGCAGCAGCCAACCATGGAGTAGTCAGTTTTCCTATGGTTTCCCTCCCAGTTTTCATGAGCACATATAACATAAGTTACTTGCAAAGAAGTTTCAAACTGCATAGGAAAATCTAAGTACAGTTTTCCCAAAGGTGGTATAATATATTTTATAATAATTTAAAATATTATTCATGCATTCTTTTCTATTATTTTATTACTTTAAAAGGAAATAATTTTTTAAAATCGATCTTCAGATCATAGTTCACAACAGGAGCTAGGCAGAATACATACTTCTAGCAAGCCTAGAAAAATAAATTAAATACTCCTTAAATATTTATACTGACGGCTACAAGTAAAAAAAAAAAAAAAATTAAATTTACCTTTTTAGTTTGTGGGGGAAAAAATGCTTTATTTTAATTAAAAAAAAAAAAAGACCAACTTTAACTCTACTCTTGTACACTTCTCTAGGTAATATACCTCTAGGCAATATACCTCTCTCATTTCTTGCACAGGGTTTAGTGCACCATCAGAGCTCCATCTTTCTTGCAGTGATGACTGGAGGAAGGGGGGAGGGGAGTCACCTAGGTTCGCCAGGTCATAGGCCAGGTGTTCTTCCAAAGTAGGCCTTACCAGAATGTCTTCCCCGCTTTATTCTGAAGTCCTCCTTTTTCACAGTGTCCCTTTAGCGTTTCTTATTCCCTAGTGTGCAAAACCTGCGAAGAAAAATACTGTATATGAGATCTGAAAGGAGCAATGAGTGTCTTCTCCTTGGCAAGAGCGACTCGCGTCCCCAATAGTTCCGTGCCGCTGCTTTCCCTTGCCCAGTCTAACCAATGTGCAGACTACTGTACAACAGCATTGTCCTGAACAGGTAGTCTGAACACTGGGGCGACGGAGCAGGATCTCCGGACGCGTCTATTTATTTATTTTAAATCCTCTTTTAGTCTCGGGGAAAAACTGCCTTCCTGCATCACGGGTTGTGCTCGGCTCTCCCTCACACTCTGCAGCACTCACTGAAACACACTGAAGTGCTGTGATTTCCAGTCTTGACGTGGCACATTTGCAGCAGACTGGGGATCTGGCAATGAATTTAGGACCAGGAAAAGGGGGAGGGCTGGGCCTGAGAGTCCATATATGGGATGATGTCACCCTGGGGAGGTTTGGGTATGCACTGTGCCGCTGGTGAGACCGCTAGAATTGCCTGCTCTCAGACATGGGTCTGTGTATAAAATGGTACCAGATGTTTTAGTGTAATGTTAAGCAGTCATTTCATCTTCAGGCCAGATTTTTTTCTTCAACTGGGCAGGAAGTGGGCCCCAGTATGGAAAAGCTGTAAAAAGTCAAGATGTACAGTTTCACTGCAGCCAACAGAGAGCGAGTTAATGTAGACACAGAATTTGCTCTTTTGTGAAGGCTGAAAAACCAAATTTATAAAAAGGATTCTGCTCGGGAAGCTAATGTAATAAGCCAGTGCTTATTTTCTTTCTTTTTAATGACTCTAGTTGTGCTTTTCTATTTTGGCATTTCAGACCAAGAAAAGGGCAAATAGGTTCATTTTTTTCTTGGAACTGTCAGCGGCATGCAGGCTGCCGAGACTTGAACAGTAATTAGAGTTACTTCCTGAAAGTGAAGCCCCCATGAAAAGTCTGGAGAAATGTTCTTTGTCATAGCCTCTACATGAGTAATTAGTTCCACATGTGGCCTTCCTATTTCCCTTCAGCTATTTTGGCTGGCTGGTTGAATACTTTGCTATAGCTCAAGACTTAAAGAAGCTTTAAAGTTTTCATTTCAAGCATCCACTGTGAAAATAGCTATTTCTGGTGTCATAATAAATTGCTTCTGGTAGATCAGTGCTATTAGGCCTGGCATTGTTTTTCACTGGTAACCCTGCTGGTCCCATTTTTCTTTTAATGGTGCTTGGTGGAATTATTCTGCTGAATTTTATCTTTGATGTTTACCAGATCTATTGAATTTTGCCAAGTATGACTTTACCGTAGATTTTAAGATATTCTCCCCACAGGCACCCAGCCTTGTTCTCCTGTAAACTTTTTTCTTTGTTGAGAAACAACATTTCGTTGAATCTAAGTGTTGTGCTTGGTTTTGTTGTGTGCTTTTTTTTGAATTTTTTTGTTTTTAAATTTTTTTTTTTAATCTGCCTTAGTCCATGATCTAAAACAACAGCTAACAGATTGAATTAGCCGTGCTGAAGTCCAACCTGGAGGTGATGGTGTGTAGGTCTGTGTATGCCCTGTATGGAACTGTTACCAGTGGGGTTTTTTTTCTGCTTTAGAGTTCTAAAGCAAATGTCAGGATTTGGAACATATTCTGAGAGGTAGATCTCCACCAGCTTCCTCGACAGCCGTGCGTGTAAACCTCAGTGTGTGCCGTGATCCGTGGTGTCCCAAATTCCTTCTGCAGGGTTTGGTTCTTCCGAACTGACGGCACGTTCTGAGAGAGCCGCGTCTCCTACAGGCGTGTGCAGGGCAGGGTGCAGAAGCCAAACTTCAGGGAGAAGGAATGCAATAAACTTGGACACTGGGGAAATTGGAATTGGAATCTCAGTCCAATGAAAAGGAAAAGTCACCTTCAGGCTGCTTTGTGGTGGTGGCAGGCCAGGCACTGCATGTCTGCTTCAGATTGTGCATCCTCCAGTTCTCCCATTTGGATCACAGTGGGCTGGTGTGTGTCCAGGCAGTGGTGGGGTTTCTTATTTAATTAGCAAAGGTGCAGGTTTGGAGAAGCTGTGGAAAGAGGTTTAACGTGCACTGCGCTTTTGGCTTTCTTAAGAACAGCAACACCACATCAGTGTGTCAGGGAAAGTGAGTTGGTGGGCAGGAAAAAGCTGTTATAATGGAGAAAGTAGAGCACACCATGGATAAACCAGGAGGGCTCGTCTCTATATCACTGCATGTGTAGGAGCTGGCTTTTTTATTGTATTCCCACTTGGCACTTGCCTTGTGGAAGAAGAATACAATTTTGGAAAGATTGAGTAGTGATTTTGCTGAGTGGGACCCTCAGTATAGTGGGTCAGATTTTCCCCAGTGAGGAGCTGTCAGAGATTAATTACTGCGTGTGTCATCAGAGCAAGAAATTATGTTGTCAAGAAAAGACAGTATTCCAGGGATCTTCTTTCCATCCTGGCAGAAGGGGGTGTACGCTGAGTAAAACAGGAGGCAAAGCATTAATGACCCAAGCAGGCTCAGGGGCTGAGGGAAGCGGAGTTTGGAATCTCGCTGCCGAGTGCGGCAGCGTCAGTCTGTGAATTTTTCCCGAGATGGTTAAATGGAACCAGAATAGCCGACCACACTGCAGCCTAGGAATTTGTTCCCTGTGAGTTCTGTGTCCTGGCAAAAGCAGAGCTTCAGAGGAATGGAGGAGCAGAACAGGGTGCCCAGAAAGATGCTAAAGCGTCGTCAGGGAGAACCTCCATACAGTGCAAAGCCATTCAGACCTTGAACGAGCTTTTTGTGTCCTTCCTGAGGGCTGCTCAGCTGCTCACACACATCTGGGTTAGATGTTTAGACCCGATCCCTCCTTTTCCACTTGATCTCTGTTTGGAAAGGAATAGGCCCAAAAGGCCACTGACATATCCATTCCTTCAGATACCAAGTTCAGACTAGACAGGAAGGATCTGAAATCATCCACTAAATAGCTCCCCATCTATAGTGTGGGATGTAAACTGCTGCCGGTCAACGTGCAGCATGGCAGACTGCTCTCATGGTTGCAGTAATCTCCACTCACAGAGTCAGTATCAGTAATAAATTGTTAACCAGAGTTTATTGTAAGTCCCTTCCAAAGGTAGTCATAAAATTCATTTTTTGTGAGTTTATCATCATGCTGACGTTTCTGTCGTGCCTGTGAACTCAACCTGATGATTAAATTATTTTGCACAAGCTTAGAACATTCTGTGGTTTTTAGCTTGGAGGAAACTAAGGATTTTGAAAAGTCCAACTTCTTCATTAATGCTTATTTGGAGGACTACTATGAAAAAGAAAATAGCTATATTTCTGCTGGATTGTTTTCTTTTCCTGGCAGACAGCAGTGTAGTGCCAGGCCATTCTTCATGCTGAATGGGATGGGCATCTTTGAAATGGTAGTGAAGTGTGTGGTGAGCATGGGAGCTGCGTGCTTCTTGTAGTTTGTAAAACATCCCAGACTGCATTTACACAGCAAAGTGGCTGAACTGCCACTAACGTGCATTTTTACATTAAAAAGTTACCAGAGAAAGTGTCTGGACGATTGTAGATTTTGTACCTTTGCTTTTCAAAAGCTTTAGATACAATCCAGGGAACTGCAGAAGAGTAAGTGGGATGTCTGGAGCTGATAAAGGAGTTGAAATAATAGCAGGTGATTGAAATTCTGCAAGAAAAAGCTCTCTGCCGTAATTTGCTCTGGATTTTTTTGCACATCTGGCAGTAAAGGTTAACCCTTTTTGTCACTCAGCAAGCTAAACCATGATTTCAAAGAACTAGAAACAGGTAGGTATAGGATACAGGGATCAGTACAGATCTCAATTATGTCCACTTTTATCCAGGATGCTTGAGGTATGGATGCAAGAAAGAAGATAAGGATAATGCAGGGAGAGAAGAGGTGAGAGTGGAGGAAGCATCATCATGTGAGGCGAGAGTATCTGATCCTTGCTCCTGTCACCGTTCTGTTAACCAACAAATATTGCCTGTGGTTGAACAGTGCCTAGTGCAGTCTTGCCATCCTGTTGTTTCTTGTGCTAAAGAAGCCCCCTTTGCTAGGGCCTGCTGTATGAAGGCTGTGTGACTGCACAGGTTCCCAAGCGGTCTGGCCTCAGTACTGCAGTGAGTGATTTGATCTTCTGTAAATGATGTTACTATAGCCCAGAGCCCTCCGTTGTGTAGTTCCTGTAACACAGGACTGGTGAAAACCACCACCTCTGAACACTGTATTCCCTGTTCCCAGTCCTTTGCCTTCCCCTGTCCATTCCTACTTGTCTCCTCTGTCCTTTCCCTCCCATCAGACATGTCGCTTGGATGCTTTAGTGTATTTACCCTTCCAGGTTCCTCTACCCAATCCCCCTTTCCTGCTCTGCATAAGTACTTGCCCTCAAACTTCACTGGAGTTTGTGGGGAGAAAGAGGAGCTGGAAGTGGTTAGTTCAGCTATTCTGGGCATCTAACAGAGTTGAAATTCCTACCAACCAAGTTTAGGAGCCTGTGTTTCCTTTGTTTTTGGTGGGCAGGGGACAGCTCAGCACCTCTGAGGTGGACACCTGTAGTGAGCCACTGCTGATTCCTGCCCTCGTAGGTGTGAGGAACTGAACAGGAGGTTCAATACCGATGCTATTTTTTCTTACCCCATGAGCAGTCTGGTTATGTTCCTCCCAATTGCAATGTGTGCCTCACTTTACAGTCTGTATTTCTCAGTAGTTGTTTTTTCTTTTTTTTTTGTCTTTCTAGTCAGTGGTTAAAGTTCCACATCTGGAAAATAACCAGAGTACCATAGAGCAGGTATTTTCATATACAGGCAACTTCGTGCTCACTCTGCATTTTTCAACTTAAACTTTGTGTGTGTTCTCATGCTGTATTTGAATATCTGAACTGATTTTTGGATTAAATTGTTTTTGGGGAGCCAGGTATACTCAGCACAGTGGTAGCAAATGATTATAGTGACTGACAATGTTGAGATTGCATATAGATTATTTCATTCCTACTGTAAAAAAAAAATAGCTGCCTTTTTGAATTGTTGTGGCCTTAATGGGAGGTATCCTCTCTGCCTGTCATGTTTTTCTTCAGGAAAAGAACAGGATATGGAATAGCTTTGACATTTCCTTAGTCATTGCTTACTCATACACAACACACAATTAGTGGGGATGCAGAATTAGATGAGCTAAGTTAATTTTCAGAATGGTGGTGAAGAGCATGATATGTCCTGGATTAACACTGTCCTCCTTCTTGACTGCTGTGATCTCCTCAACTGTGTTTTAGCCCTGAAGCGTGTTAGTGTTAAGCTTTTGGACCCTTTATAAAACCCAGATGTGCAGCTGAATCAAGTGTTCTTTCTCCCCACTCGGGCTGAAATGATTCAGTCAGGTTACAGCATCACTGGGACATCACTGCACCTCTCATAGAAGATGTCACTTCTACTACAAAGTGATTGCAGTATTCAGCAAAGCAAAAGAACTGCACAGGAAAGGGGGATGGCACATTTGAGTGAGGGTAAGGGGCTTGTTGTTTACTGCTTCGGGAAAGCAAAGATAGATAATGGATAAACTCACAGTGGTTTATGTTTCTTTCTCCATTCTTTTCTAGAAAAAAATCTCTTTGAAAAGAGAACTGCCTGGGTAACCTAAAGAAGTGTATACTTACAGAAGTTTCTAGTTTAAAATCCTGTGTCTTGTTGGGTTTAAACTGCTGGGTTTGTCTAATTAGAATTTGGGGTTTGATTTACCCCTCAGAAATATTTTTATGAACATTCTTTCTTCTGCCCAACTGAGAGACAGTTTGTTGTTACTCTTGTGGGTTTTTTCTGGCAAAATTTTGTGTTGCAGCTATTTCTATGTTTCAGTAACATAATACACTCTGGGGGCAGATCTTGGAGATCTTTGACTCTAATGAATACCAGTCACGTGAGAGCAAATACATGATTTATTACACGAGTATATTTTCCGTAGTAATGCCTGGAGATTTTTCTAGTGGGGGAAGGGAGATCAATAAAGAGAAGGATGCAGTTGAAAGAAATTAGTGGCAAAAGGATGTTAAGACTCACCTTAGTTGAAGCCTGTGGTTTGCAGTTCCAACATTGTGAATGATCCCAAAACAAAAACATCCATCCTTTCCACATTTAAGTGTAATCTCAAGGGAACTGTGTTGTAGAAGCGTATCTTAAAATGAACACCAGCAATATTGCTCAGGGCCTCTAAAACCGAAAGCCATTTCTTCCAGTATTTATTGTCTTTGGCAGAACTGTTATCCTCCTTTATATTAACTGCTGCGTGAAGTGTCGTCTTTGTCTTGCCAAAACTTCTGTTCCTAACATAATTTATTCATGGGCTTCTTGCTTTTGATAAAGGCTTAACAATAACGAGCCAGGTTCTTGAATGTGAGCTGGTGAGTTCCCCAGGCTGAGTGCAGTGTCTGTCATTTGTGCTGTGCAGAGGTGGAGGCTCTGAGGAGAGGGAACTGTCAAAGCTCTGTGAAATGCTTGGAGTGTCCCCCCATAAAAGAACCATTCATTCTCTTTTATGATCCAGTTCTAAATCATGTTTCGAAAGATTAATCAGTGATATGCAAGGAGTAGTGATGCTGGCTTTTTTTGTGGGTTCTGAAGGTGTAATCACCTACTGTTACTAGCTTGAGTATTTTAATTAGAATTAAGGGCCAACTTAAAAGCCTTTTGATTGCTCAGAGATCTCAAGGGGTCCTATGAGATCTGATTTCTGCAAAATTTTCATGTGAACTGGTAAATGATGATGCTCTCTGGCATAACTTGCATATTAAATTTTTTAGGGAGGTTGTTTCTTGAAAACATGTGAAGCAGAAGAGTTAACAGGTCAACAGAATGTTATAATTTTTGTTCCACTGTCCCTCATGTTCATATTTTTTTATCAACATCTCCAAGGAAGAGAGGTTTTAAAATTGCTCGTTGTCACTTCATGTATCTTCCAATTAAAAGGAACAAGAAGTTTTTATTTGCCACTTGAGCTTCTACAGTTAAAACAGAGGTTGTGTCCTGCCTTCATGGCAAGTATGTATTGGTTATTGTAAGTCAGTTGACCAAGATTTATCACTTTAAAATCTCGATAAAACTGAGGTGCTGATAGATTTTTCTCTGTTATTTACTTCACCTGACTGCTTTACAAATCAGGTTTTAGTGCTTTGCCTTAGCTGTTGCTTTACATACAGTACAGGAAGATGTGTGTTTATTGTGGCTTTACTGATGTCCTCTGAGCAGTTGGGACAAGATGTGTTCTAGAAACCTGTGAGCCATCTTGTTGGTCAGGTAGATATTTCTCAGTGTTTGACAACATCCAACCGCCTAAACTCACTGCACACTAACCAGTACTTTAGTAAAATATAGGTTCAGGTTTGTGTTATGTTTGTGGTAGAGTTTCCTTTTCTCCAATTGCTAAGTATTTTCAAATCTTTATGTAAGTTCCAAAGAAATGAAGCAAGTTACTGAGATAGTTTGAAAGATGGAGTCATGTGAGAGAGACTAGGAAGAGCTTTTTTGATTTAGGTCTCTTTCTTTGTGGATCATCTTAGTCACAGGGGATACTTTAAAACTGTTTGGCATGACAAACACCTCAATAAATGCCTCTTCACACTCTTCAGGGGTCGGAAAGTTCTTCCTGTTATTGTCTGAAATCATAGCAATAACCTCACGTTTTCAGCTTGGAACCCAAAAAGGAATTGTGTTCCTTCTTTGAAGTCCCTGTTACTCCTTCAGTATCTTTTTCTCTGGGATATTTCATGACTCTTCTCTCCTTTCATGTTCTTGCCATGCTGATCTGTGCTCTGTCATCTCTCACTGACAGCAGCCTTCCCTGTATATTGATCTGCTCCTTTCATGGCAGTCTCCACAGCTTCATTCCAGACCTTCCTTTTGCTGATGGAAAGACATTTCCTTGGATGTACAGAATTACCCCCTCTGCTGTCCAGTTGAGTACTTCATCCTAAAATAGCAAATACTTTATCCAAGTCTTTTATGTATGGCACTTAACCTCTCGAGGATCTGATCTTGGCTGAACAGCAAAACCCCCAACCCTACCAACAACCAACCCACCCACCCACGGCCCTCTCTGGGTTCTTGCACAGGTAACACCCAAAATCAACTTGCCCATATCATTGCTCACATTTCACATCTCTGCACTGGTTTCCTTCTGCATTTGGTATGTGAATCTTAGTATATTCAGGAGATTGCCTAAAGTTTAGAATGAAGTAGACAACTATGCTCTTAATTCCCTAATGGATCTTCTGTCGTCTTTTGCTCCAGCTGCAAGGTGTGTTTATTAAATGTGGGAGTTTTTTTCCCTAAAGCCTTACAAAAGCATTTTTGATTGAACAGTGGACAAAAGTATTGCCCTTGTGTTGGGAATCACGTTGGGAATATTGAAAGTTCAGAAGAAGAAGCAATTTTATAAATTTTAATGCTGCTTACAATATCATTCACAAACTTTGTCCATGTAGAGGGAGACCTGAAAATGTATTTAAAAGAGTAAATTCAAGAGTGACCCAGGAAAATGATGAGTATAGATGCCTGAGATGCCTAAATCTGCCTTTGAAAATCTCTGCAACAAAGCAGGTTTGGCAAACCTGGTGTAGCTGAGCACCTTTACAGCTGAAGAAGTTCACGTATCTGGTGCATGTATTAAAAAAAACCCTGAAGACTTTGTAGTATAGTGTTATTTTTTGTTAGTTTTCTACTGACTGCTTCTTTCCCTGGGTAGCGTTTTTCATCTTCCTATGGGCAAATATAAGGAGGCACAGAATCATCAAAGCTGCCTTTGCTTCTTTTAAGATGTCAGAGAACTGTCAGTCCGTAAATGTCCGTGCTAAATGGACCTGTAAAAAGGTAACCTTTGTGCTCTTGATTGTTCTGAACAGGTGTATCAATGCACAGGTGCTGAGCACCTCCTAAAGCAGGGGCTGTGTCGGTCGGGTGAGCTGTGCTCACCCCATGCTTGGGCACAGTCCTGCAGAGACTCAGCGCCGGTGAGGCCTCACCTCGAGTGCCGTGTCCAGCTCTGGGCCCCTCAGCTCAGGAAGGACATGGAGGGGCTGGAGCGAGTCCAGAGGAGAGCAACGAGGCTGGGGAAGGGACTCAAACACAAGTGCTGTGAGGAGAGGCTGAGGGAGCTGGGGTTGTTTAGTCTGGAGAAGAGGAGGCTCAGGGGTGACCTCATCACTCCCTACAACCACCTGAGAGGAGGTTGTAGCCAGGTGGGGGTCGGTCTCTTCTTCCAGGCAACCAGCAGTAGGACAAGAGGGCACGATCTTAAGCTGTGCCAGGGGAGATTTAGGTTGGATATTAGGAAGAAATTCTTTACAGAGAGGGTAATCAGACATTGGAATGGGCTGCTCAGGGAAGTGGTGGATTCACCGTCCCTGGAGGTTTTTAAGATCAGACTGGATGTGGCACCAGTGCCACGGTCCAGTAACCACGGCAGTGCTGGATCAAGGGCTGGACTTGATGACATCAGAGGTCTTTTCCAACCCAGCTGATTCTATGATTGCCATATATAGTTTCCCGACCTTTTCCTAAACTTAGTCTTTGCTTCCACCTTGCAACTCTGCAAAGCTTTGGTGTCTTGTCTTTAGAGATCAGTGCTGTGTCATTCTGGTGTACTGACCAAGCAGTGCCTCACTGAAACATTTTTCTCTACGCACATTCCCTCCTACTTGGATATTTTACCTTGAGGAGGCAAAAGGGAAGGTGTTCCAAATTTACTCGTTTCATTTTTGCCTCCCACTCCTGCCCCCCTTGAAGCCAATCTCTAACGGGGCGGAAATCCAAACAATTGTTAACTCATGGAAACAACAAACACATCTGACAAACAACAGCTCGTCAGTCATTCTCAGCCAGTGACATGTAAATCCCCAGAGAGTGTCTAGGGAAAGAAGGAGCTTGCTGCTTTGTAAACCTCTCTTGGTGTTCTGATAGAAACATGGCATGCTTGCTTTGCTGTTTGGATGTCACCAGGAACTGCTGAGAATGTGAGAGGGGAAAAAAAAAATTAGTAGAGACTCTGAGAAATAGGAGGAAAAGATGAGTTTTATGTAAACAAAGTTAGAAAACCCTTGGAAATAATTGTTCAAATCAGCTAGGAAAGTTGATGGAATGACATAGTTATGGAGGCTTTTTGGCAGAAGCAGTATTTATTGGCTGGGTTTAGTTTAGCACGGAGAATGTCAACTAAGTATAAAGTTGCTAGCGCTGGAAAACTCTGTATGTTAGGAACAGGCGCAGAATGCTGTGTGGTGTGAACCAAAGCTGGTGTGCCTGAAGCAGCAAACCCTATGGCAGGTTCACACAGGCACAGCCAACGTCACTTGTGTGCATATTTTTATAAATACTAATTTATTACCTAAATCCAATGGTACTTTCTAGGAATGATTTA
Source organism: Empidonax traillii (assembly GCF_003031625.1). Classification (NCBI taxonomy): domain Eukaryota; kingdom Metazoa; phylum Chordata; class Aves; order Passeriformes; family Tyrannidae; genus Empidonax; species Empidonax traillii. The sequence goes on along the minus strand of NW_020955667.1, from coordinate 146,026 downwards.
CCCTAACAAGGCAGAGCACAGACGTATTGCAGCATTTTCCTGCACACAGAGTTGTCTCCTGACTCCTGTGCTGACAAGATTCTGAAAGTGGACTTCAGATCCGGGTTTGTGGGAGGGATTTCTTCGTTGACCGTCTATGAAACATTGCAGGAAGGAAAATGGAAACCATATGCAGTTCACTACACAGATCTGTTTTTCATTTAAATCTTTTCCTGTATTATATTTTCTGCTAGTAGAAGAGAGAGAAACAAACTGCTAGATGAATAGTATGGAGCTTAAAATAAAAGGCAGTGTGGTTTCCTTCCTTTTTTTTTAAAGCAAAGAGAAAACCAGGATCTGATCAGCAGTATAACTTCGCGTAGAATTCTGTGTAGAAAGAAGATAATTTGTTTATAATACGTCGGAACATCTGTTGTTTTAAGTCTTAGTGGATTGAATTGATAGGATATCAACAGATCTGCGAGGCTGCTGAGTTGATAGAGCTGTACCACCGGAGGGGTACACGAGGAGTGGAGGCACCACAGTGTGAGGGTTTTGATGAACTCTGCATACAGAGCTAAAATATGCAGTGGTTTCTGATGCTGTTCAAAAAATCCTTGACCTGCTGGGGAGTTGTGGAAAATTTCACCATCTCTGAAAACAGTCCAGTAGATTTACTCAGAGTCTCGGGGTTTGGATTTTTTTTCTTAGTTTTGAACAGAAGTTCAGTTTTTAACAGTTCACTGAGACTCTTTAGCGCCGAGGTAGTGCCTTGTTTTTTGCACAGTCTGGGAAAAAAAAACGCCACGGGACAGATAAAGCAGAACACAGTGCCTAAAAAAACCCTGAGCTTTTCTCATGTGTTGGATATGTTATACTTTATAAATTCAGTCTGTGAATAGAGGACTTCACTGGCTTGAAAGGGAGGTCGGGGAGATCTTCCACCTCTCGGACTTTCTGGAAGCTGTACAAAATGGGGATCTTTGGTGATAATTACCCAGTGCTCAGCAGTACCTGTGTGGTGAACACCTACACCTGTCCAGTGATTCTAAGCAGTGTCATCCAGCCATGTAAGCAGCATGGTAAGGAATCTTTCATTAGGTCGAGGTAGTAGTGAAAATTAACCGAAGGAGATGAATCCCTAGATCCAGTTTTCTTAGATTTCCAAAAATAACATTGTCCGAATCCTTTTGAAAAATAACACTATGTTAAAGGAGCATTGCAGGCATTCAGGAGTATTTCTGCACCTCCTTTCAGCTGCACGGATTAAGGAAGGTTGAAGAGCCAGTTTCAGTTGTTACATCTCTTTGAAAAGACTTTTAATATAACTGTTACAAGAACATTAAAGTAGCTTCTGAGCAGTAGAAATGCACGGATCAAATGATAGCACACACTTTATACAATGAGGAACTGCATGAAGAGAGGCACTAAACCCACAGAAGTAATTGGAGGGACTTGGAGAAAGCCTCAGCAGATCTCGTGCTGATGACGATGCTGTCATGCAGTTGGTTGGAATCTGGCTTGATTTAATTAACACCCAAGACCTGAAGGCACAGAAAGGCATAACTGACCAGCAAGTCAGAGAAGCCAGGGAATGTTTCTGCTGTTTTGTCAGTGTTGCACAGATCAGATGTTCTCTCAGAGTATTCAAATTCTAAGCAGGAAAAGAAGTTGAAATGTGATTCGATGGAATGTAGCTCTGAATTCCTGCCTTTTAAACATTAAATACAGGAGGGAATTGGCTTCTACTTGACTCTTTTCAAAAGGTGTTAATTAGATATACCTAATTCCTGTATTGGCTCATTTTTTAAAATGCATTGAGATTCCTGTCCAATGAGAGTAGCTATGGAGTAATTTAGGGTTGCTGTAGTCAAAGCTTTATAGAAAACCTTGCATTGAGACAGGGGAAAAAAGGATACTTTTATTTATGTGGTAGTAAAGTGTCAAGTGGACAGGGGATGTAATTAGTGTATCCTTGTGTCTCATTGACAAGGCATGTAAGATCTAATTTTGACTGCAACAGAATAATTTGTAAATATATTTCACTCATCAAAAATCCCAAATTAAACAAAAAATTCTAACAAAACTATGTGAATCCCTATAAAATATGTTCTCCTGGTATAGCTCTTTTCCATTCCTTGTTTTCTGCTTGTATCTTTAAATGGTAAGCACTGGAAAATATTGATTGCCTCTGTGTGCATCCACATCTCCGTGTAAAAGATGTGAGTCCAAGTTTATGGCATTTGGATCCTTCTATAACAAAAATATTTACCATTAATGTTTGGCTTGTGCTTTGTTTCACAAATCCTTATTTGGTCTTTAGAAGTTTTCTGAGTCCCCTAATTTTGAAGGGATGGGAAATAACTTTGTTTTTCAGGTTGGATAAATGAAAATGCTGTCTTTGGTCTGAAGTTTTCCAGTTAGCTAAACATGTTTTTCTGGGGAAAAATTAGCTGTTTGAATGTATTTGAATTATCTGAAACTTTATTTATATACTTTCCACCTGTTGAGAAATATTTGTGGTGTTCTTTTAGCTTTCGTTCATAATTCAAGCCCCTGTTTTGAAACTTCATATTTGGCATACTCTGAGGTATTGACAGACTGTTGCCTTGACTAGGAAAAACAATCATGGGCATTTAAAAAAAAAAAACCATTCTTGGTGGTGTCCTTCCCTTCTTCACTTTGAGGATTCACCAGGCATTTAATTATATAAAGTCAATGTGCTGCTGTTTTGGAGTCTCAGCTATGTATAAATACACTGTGCATTCAATTCCAGGGCTTTTAGTGTTTCATTCTTTCACAGAAGAGCTGATAGAAAATTTCCTGTACAAGAGGACAAGCTTGTATAAATCTCCATTTAATGTGACTATTTCTTTCATGACCACAGTTTATTGTCTGTTTATTACACCATTAGCTTTCTTTTTCTAAAAACTGCACATCTCTTGCAGTTGTCGTAGAATCATAACATGGGAGTTGAAACAACTGTCTGAGTTGATTAGTGACAGGAGAGGGACAGTAACATATGAAGGCAATATTTAATGACTTGAAAATGGGTGACCATAACACCTGCTCAGGAACTACGGTGCCACTCTCCTCCCAGCAACCACAGAGTCCCTTCAAATCAACTCATTCTTAAAGCTGGCTTGAAAAATCATTGAAGAAATCAGCTCTGATTGCAGGTGATTCTCCAAAGAGAGGCCGTGGCTCTGGGTGAGATCTGAGTAAACCTCTGCTCTTGAGGCTGAGACTAAACATGTATGTGTATGTACAGCACTTTGGATAATGAAGAAATCAGCAGGGCTTTGTATTGTTTTGTTTGTTTCTTTGTTTTTTCTTCACAAGTTGTTAATTTTCATTATGGACTTGGGGATTTAAAGACACAGTGATAATGATTCTATCCACAGGAGGAGATGCTGAAAAAGCATTAGCTCATGGAAGAAGGGAAGGAAGCTTCATAATTTACCAGTGTTAGAAACAATCTGAGGAATTAAATGTATTTCTTGATGATAACGTGTTGAGAATGAGCTTCTGGATCCTTAACACCTGTAAAATTTGTCTAAGACTACTTTGGACTTCAAGGCATTGGATTCAGTTTGGAGCTTGAGTGGAGTGTCCTTTGCCGTGTGGCCTAAAGGCCGTATTTTTCCATCTATTGTTTTCAAAAACGCATCACCTGTGGCATCTTAGTCTCTTGAACTGCTACTGTCACCGTTTATCCATCTCTTACTTCAGGGACCAAGTGAGCTTCTCTCTTCCCTGTATCTGCCAGCTGTGGTCCCCTCATAGCTGCCATCCAGAAGATGTGACACTGCAATTCTTTCTGCACCCAGTCCCTTTACTCCCAAGAACCAGCCTAGTCCCACTTAAACATTTAACCATTAATATGTGAGTATTCTGCTGGAAAGCTGGTTTTTATTTTTCCTTTTCTTCTGTCATTTTGTTGCTTTGCACTCAACTGCTCATAGAGAAGAAAAAAGTTTGTGGCCAGTCTGTCATAATCTGAGACCTTGCTATAACATGTGGAGTTGAGTTTGGAAAGAACATCCTCTAGGAGAGGAACCTGTGGAAACCACGCCTGGGTTATTCACCTAATTAGAACTGCAGTCTAATCTCCCACAGAATTTTACATATAAGTTACATTTATCTTTACTACCTATCAAAATTTCCATATTTGAAAATAATTACCAAAGATGTCTCCTAAAGGCCAAAAACCTAATGTTAAATTCCTTTTACATGGGGTATGTGCATGTAATTAAAGAAAAACATTCTCTAGAGCCAGGAAGTCAGAAAGGAGGCCTTACTTTATAGTATCAGAAGGTAACATCAGGGAGAGCTATTAAATGCATGCCCAATTTATAGTCTTCTTTTACATCATGCTCCAATCATTATATTTTATGAAGGTTTTGGTGATTCATTCTTTTAATGTAGCTTTTCTACTATCAATGAATATTGTTCCCACATATTGGACATCTGAACATGCTTATCTGACCGAGTCCATATTAAATCTCTTTGGTGAGATTAATCTTACCTCTTTTGCACAGGTAGATCATAGCTGTGTTTCATTTGTGTACCCCAGATTATCTTCCCGGAGATAATTTGTGACTTGGTGTGCAGTGACAGTGATATACCTGATTTGAGGCAAGTAAAATTGTTCAATATATCTTAAGAGAGTGTGTTACTGAAGCAACCTCACCTTGCTAAGACCTGCTAAGTCTCCAGGTTCTTATTTCTTGGACCAGAGACTTGGGAAGGCAGAGTTGGAGAGGGAGCAGGCTCTGTAGCAGAGCCTGTCTCCTGTGGGACAGGTGGCACTACAAGTCTCAGCAGATGTTGTCAGAAGACCATGAGGAGCCTCAGTGACCTTGGCAGCCTCCCAGAAATCTTTGTGTGCTGGTTGTAAGTTTTTAACGATGACAATTAAACTTAGCAATAGCAGGGAAGTACTCCAGGGGTTTGTGGTGCAAATGCAGGTGTTTGATGCTGGAAGAGCATCCAAAGGTTGGAGTAGGTGTGCTTGAAGACTTTGTTAGCTGATTAAGGAGTGAAGGTGTTGGTATTTAGTTAACCCTTCAGTCTTAACTAAGTGGCTGCTTAGTAAAGAGTTCTAGTTCTGTTTTCTGTTGTGTGGAAACACAGATCACCAAACTTGGCACTTTGTGTCTGTGGTACCTGAATATGTTTACCTTGAGCCGGTTTGAGCAGGTGAAGGGCATTGAACACTCTTACCAGGCAATTAAAGCTTAGTCTTAAGAAGCTCTCTCTGTGTATTCACTAATTGCCGTTCCAACCAGTTTGCTAATACTGCTCTCAACAATATTTTGTATCAAAGATGTTGCTCTAATGTAAATATGGGGAAAAAATCTTGCCTTGCTGTCTTATAATTATCTCTTATAGCTTCTGAAAATGAATGAGCCTGTTTGTACCCCTCAGCATAGAGGTGATGTATTGGGGCCATTGAAAATTTGTGGTTATGAGCAGTAACAAAAACCTCTACTTGCTTCCACACTGCTTTTGTAGTAAAGTCACATTTAACTGGAAAATGCTGCATTCTGGTTTCCATCTCCATTAAGACCCACTGTAAGCCATGTTATGAAAATTCCTGAATGAATTCCAATATTGGAGACCCGCTTACCTGTTTCCAATAGAAATGACAAACCCAATTTACCTGAAATGTTTAGTCTGTCTGGTGAAAATCTTGCATATGCCAAGGAAACCTCCTTCAGAACTTTCTATCAGATTCTTCCCAATGTCAGAGAAAAAGTTTCAGAATTCCTACAAGCACTGGACAGTATGGGAAGCAACCAGAGGAGGAGGTGGATATTCAGAGAGGTATCACACCTCGACTTGTAATCTACTTAGCAATGACCAGTTTATTTGGGAGTTAGGTTTGAATTTTACTGCACTCTAATGCTCACTGCCCTACTGCTCACACAGCTGTGGGAGAGCAAAACACAGACAGTAGTTTGCAAAGTTCTGGTTGCTTCCACTCAGTAAAAAATGCTCTATAGGTAAAGGAGGTGAGGAGGCCAGACTTAGCTGAGTACCTGTAGCTGCAGGATGTGTGTGACTTCTGGAGATGTGGCAGAGCTCCCTGGCTGAGCTGGAGTAGATTTTATGGAGTTTCCCTCTATGAGCTCTCCAAGTAGTGCTGGCGAGACCTGATAACACGGGACCCTCCAGTCCTATTTTTGTGGTTGTTTTGGTTTTTCCAAGCAGAACAACAGTTCACCAGGCAGTGCTTTGAGCTCCTAAAACCTCTACTTGGGGGCTGTGGAGTAAAACTCTCCTATCTCTATTTGTCCAGTGCCACCTGCTGAGCCAGCAGCTGCAGTGTGCACGGTGTCTCTTGCAGTTGTAGTGTTGCACTGAACCAGCTGATGCTCTTACAGCCTCACTTAGGTGTAAATGCTGCTACTGCCTTTGAAGATGTGTTTCTGGACATTTGCAAGAGGTACTTTCTGTTTTTTCTTTCAAGTTATGCTGGGTAAGATTTGTGCCCTCTCCTGCAGCTCAGAGCTCCTCCTTTACTGCAACAGCTCTGTGGTCTCCAGTAGCTTTAAAGGGAAAATGGGGCTCATTTTACATGCTACTCTTTTCCTTGTATTTTTGTAAGAGTGCAATTAAAAAGCTATTTACTATAGGTTGCCCTCCAACCCCCACCCCCACCCTTCTTAATTGTTTACTTGGAACTCAGAGAGCACAGTTCATTGTTAGGAAGAAAGAGAATAATTCAGACAGCTTGGTCAATCAGTCTGCAGCTTGTTTTAATTTTTACACTGCCTCTATTGTGTGGAAAATATGACTTTTATAAGCATGATAGTGCAACCATGAAATGAGAGTTCTTGAAAACGTTACATCCATAGAATGAGGGAGTTTCAGAAGTGGATTATGTACTCTTAGACGATACTGCCATTGAAGTGGTTGCAGTGTTTTTAGGTGTGTGCCCTACAAGCATTACAACCAGAAATCTACATGAAAGGAACAGTGTTTCCAAAGGCAAGTAGTCAGAAGCTAGGAAATGCTGGATTTATGGTTGTTTGTACAAATGTAATTCTCTCCTCTCGTGTGTGCTTTCCGCACAGTGACTGAGGAGGAATCCCAGGGAAAACCAGGGCACAATCACGGAATCAGATACTCAATCACAATGCACACCCATTCGGAGCGGAGTGGAGGTTGTGTGGGCAGCCATAAATCTGCAGTGCCCTGACTCGCAGGTACTGAGGTCAGGAGAATTTCAATTAAGATGTGACATCGGTTGGTTTTAGGTACAGTTTCCTAACTCTGAAAAGGAAGGCAGGCTAAAAGACCTTCTTTAAGGTTGTTTAAGGTTGGATGCAACTCTGTGGATGGAAGTTGAGGGTGAGGGGCTGAACTTCACAGCTGTTCTGATTCTCAAGTAACAGTGCGAGCTACTTCAGATGGGAGCCCTGCAGTGCTGGCCCCAGTGATAAACTTACTGGAACCTCTCTGCACCCTTCAGCATTGCCAAAGAAACCATTCACAGGGGAGTTGTAGGGGTTAGTGGTGGTGGCTGGCAGGACAAGAAAGTTGTCTCACACTGCAGTGGCAATTAATTGCCAGATTCAGGTATTTTGGGCATGAGGAATGCCAAACTCAATCTGTTTTCCTTCTGAGTGAAGAAAAGTGAAGCAGAATTTCATGGGTTGGGGAAAAAATAGGAAATCTCCTGGCTTGAAAGGTTGTTTGGGTTTTTTGGGTTTTAGGGGTTTTTTTCCTCCTGTGTCTTATCGAGAGCCTACAGATTTGACGCATCTTCAAAGATTAATCCACAAGATGGATTAACAATGTGAATGTAAGGGAGTGAAAAAATTTTAGATTACTATCATCTGCTGCAATGGTGGTGTACCCAGATTGACTATCTCACAGTGCATCAAGATTTTTGGAAAAGAATAGGTGGCTGTAAGAAGATTCAATTTATCTTCTGTAAATATCCCATTAAATCTGATGGATAATTCCTCAAAAATGCAACAGCCCTGTTGCAAAAAACAAGCCAACCCAAAACAACCTATAGCTGTCCAACTGTTCCTGTCAGCAGCAAACTGCTTTTGGGAAAGCTTCAGGAACTGGGCAGAGTTTGTCTCCATTGTTACCCTGCCTTGCATCTACATCACAACCTAGAACTGCCTGTGCTGGTGGAGCACAAATGGGATTCGTGCATCCTGCCCTGTGTTTGGGTCAGAACGCTCAGAGTCAAGGGAGAGGATCCCTGGCCTTCGCCCCCTTGCTTTTTAATCCCTCACCTCAGTTGTGCAGCTCTCCCGTGGAACTGCACCAGTCGGGAGTGTAATGTGAAACTGATTTTGCAAAACAATAAATTGCAGAGAGCTTGAGGAAACAGGTGGTTTTGGTTAGTAAATTGCACATAAAATACAAAACATCAGTAAATGGAAGCCTTGGCCCCAGGAGAGGAGAAGCAATGTTTAGCCCCTTGCTTTCCCTGTGCTGGTGATTGGTTTAAGCTCACTTGCCTTTGGCCCCAAAGGGGGCTGTTCCAGCAGCCTGGAGTAGCCAGAGCGTTGCAGAAGCCTAGTCACAACCTTCGTGTCTGCCTTTGCTGGGGATTGTAAATAGCAAGTTACGGCAGTGAGGAATCTGAGCTTCACAGGGGAATACCTCCAGTACAGGGATTTCCCAAATCGCTGGATTTGCCGACTCTATGGATCCTGAGCACGGCCAGAGTGGCATCATCCACTAGATTACCTGGACCCCAGGTTCTGCAATGCTTCTGTCCTTGTAATGGCATAGGATTCTCAAAGGCAAATGAAATCACACCAAGAAAAACTAAAACTAAAAAAAAAAAACCTCAAACCCAAAAAACCAACCAAACCCTAAGAAAGAAAAAAAAAATCTTTCCTTTGCAATTTACACTGAGTAACTTTTCATGAGGTTCACACTAACTGCAGTAATAAAATGTAGTTGATATTGAATTAATCTTACCAATTTGATGCATGTGGTAAGGATGATGGTTGCTTCAATCCTTACTGTACCAAAGATGTATAAATGTAAACTGTGTTTTCTGAACTGGAGCTCTCTTTAATGTTGACTTCTAGCTGTGCTGCAGCTAAACCCGTGCCCAGATCCAAGACTGCAGACGCTCACACACAATTAATCTCACAAATTTATGAATGCCAGAGCATGGACCAAAATGAAAACAACTGGAGGAATGTATAAGGGGAATAATTGGACTGTATCCAGATGTGCATGTGTAAAACATCACTGATTGACTCCTCCCCCATATCCTGCCTGAAGAAAGGAATTTTTTCAAAAATAAACTGGGGTTATTTGAAAGAAGTTGTGCTGTCTGAATGAAATCTAATAGGCAGGATTGGTGGTAATTAGGTACATTCTTTGCTCCTTGGTGTTTTTTTTTTTTGGTTTTGTTTTGTTTTCAATTCTTTCAGTATCACTGAATTTAGCAGTTTCTTCGCAGTTTCAGTGTTACAGCTGGAGCTTTTGCTCCACCAGTTTGAGCTGCAGGATAGTAGAGGAGAATCACAAGGATTGTCTGAGCGTGTGTGTATGTTGTGCACTGAAAATTTTGAGTAGCATCAGGTGTTTATAAGTTTTGCATCAGGATATTTTTGTGGTGAAGGCTGGCTAAGAGGCAGAGGGACACTTGAAAGGTTTTACAGAGAGAGAATTTACTAAACTGAAAGGGAAAAAAAAAAGAAATGGCCCTTCATTGTGTGGTATTTGCAGGTTGGAATAGAAATGAAGGTAACAAACAGGCTGTTACACAGAATTAGTTCCATGTCTGGCTTTCAGTGCAGCGGGACTGTCACAGCATTTACAGTCTCTGCTCAGCCACCGCTGTTTGCTCTGACAGAGCTGCGATTGCAGCGGGGATGGGAAGAGAAGAAAGGGGAAGGGAAAGAAAGGAAAAAAGTCGAGACTGGAGAAAAGTCAACTTTTGCTTTACTGCTTTGTTGATTTAAAAAAAATGCATAGATAAATCTGTCATTTCCCTAATTATTTTGAAGCTCGTTTTATATTCTTCCTCTTTAATAAATTGCCTTGCCCACCTTTAAGCACTTGTGTGCTCTCTCAGCACAAACTTTTCCTAGACATTTTGTAACACTTATTTTTTCGCCCCAAATTAAAATAGCAGAAACTTTGGCTGAGTTTCACAAAACACCCTCACAGGCTTGCTCTACTGTCTTCTGTTTACTTTGGTTCTATACCCAAATAGGTTGAGAAAAAAGAAAGAAATAGCACTGAATCTTCTTAAAAACTGCAATCGATACTTACTGCGGGGAAGGCTCGTAATGTTCTGATTCTTTTTCTAGTCCTTGCTCCCACAGCAGTGTCCCTGAAGCCAAGGACATGAAAATAAAAAAAAATTCTTTGGGGTTTGGACCACGAGACTGTAGCCACCTCCCTCCACTAAAGCCTTTATCACAGAAGCACTCAGTGCTGATTTCTTTTCACAAAATCTTGTTTTGGGTTTCGATCTTTATTTTAGCTCTGCTTAAAATGGGGTTGAAGCAAAATTACAGTTTGGTTCCTGTGGAAGGGATGGGTTAGAACTTGGGCTTTCTGTGCTCCACGAAGTCAGACTTTCCCCCCTCCCCCTCCCCTTCTAATGGAAAAGGACATGCTAAACTGTCCAGGCTCATATTGTTGCCAGGGATGTAAAATTCTTGTGCTTAAACTGAATGAGCACAGGGGCACGATACTGTTTTTACACCAGGTATAAAATTGCCAGACACAAATCTGATTTAACAGAATCTGTGAATATGTTTTTGGACTTAGTGTTACAGTGTTTCCACTAGAACGCGGAGAACGATCTTTGTGAAAAATAGCGATAGTCCTTGGATAAAGAGCTCCAGAGGTTGATCTGAAAATGCTTTATAGTTGGAAAGAGTCTTTAAAAAAAAAAAAAAAGAAAATAATTAGAATTGCCACAGCTCGTCATGTTGCTTCGCCGAAACTGCAGCAGCTGCTGAGGTGAGATGGAGTTGCCTTGGCAACAGCACATATTGTATAACAGTACCACACCACCATCAAACCGGTGAGGTGAGAAGTAGTTTAAAAGCGTTACTAAATTTTTATGATACGTCTGCTACATTTTCAACCTTGTGGTTGGCTGAGTTTACCCAGTGTAGCCTTCCTGGAGCCCAGAAGGCTCAGCTGCTGAATGCTCTTTGGTGAAGAGAAGGGGGGGGGAGGGATCCCTAATTTGTGTTGTTCTTTTTGTTTAAATGCACAAGTTAAGCTGTCTCTACATAACTGTTCTTGTTAATTAAGCTTATGCTCATAATGCAGTTATTGCTTTATATAAATTCACTGGTCTCTCCTTTTTATACCTTCTATTCCAAGCAAGCATGACTTTTTTTTCACTGTTTTGGGTAATGAAAACAGGAGATATATAGAAAAACCTATTAAAAACTTGGCAGAGAAGGCCCCCAAACATGAAATCAGGCGGGTTTTATGGTTGCATTACAAAGTTGGGCATTCAAATGGTGAGGTTTCTGTCTCTTGTGATGACACACAGGTACTGTGCTTTCTTTCCACTTTGCTTGTTTTCCAATCCTTTGTGTTTCCCACAGCTGTTTAATTTAATAAAATATATAATCACTTCCCATCACACTATTCACAAGGGATATCTGTTTGCACGCCTCTCCCTGTATATCATGGATTCAACTGGAGAACTTAATATCTATTATTTACAAGACTAGTGGCCTCCAAAAGGTCTTTAAGGCTTTTTTTCCCTGAATTTATTTACTAACAAAGTGTATGTTTTGCTGGAGAGATTGGTCATGTAAATGTTTCACCTACGCTCACCATTATTGCACTTCTTTTTGGTTCATTTTGAGAAAGATTCAGACCACCTCGAATCTTTTTTTGGGTGGTGATTTTTAATGGCGTTAATGAGGCAGAAAATAGGAGGTAGGTTATTTCATACTTTTAAAACTTAAATCTGAAAAAAAACCAAACCACCTTTTAACAAAAACATGGTATGAACCTTAAGCTGAGGGGGGAAAAAGCAGCAAGAGGAGCAAGTGTAGTGAAACTCCTGCAAATCACAACCACCTGGTTAGTGAGACCCATGGAACTTGAACTGACTTCAGTCGCAGTGTTCAAACAAACAAACCTGCAAGATGCTGCCCAAAGCTCTAGTTAATAATTATTGCAAGCAACTTGGAGCCAGCCCAGATTGTAGAGGGCTGTTGGATCCTCTCCTGGGTTTGTGCATACCACAGTGATTATTGAATGCTTTTCCAAGCTCCATTGTATGTTCTTGCTCCCGGGATTTGGTGCCTCTAGTGCCGAGCTGTGAAACTCTGGAACCAAGTTGTGTCTCAGCAGGTATGGCCCTGTTTCTGCTCTCTCTGAACTGGTTTGAAGTGACCTGTACAGCCCTGAGTGAAATAGTTTCTTACGCCCAGGAGCTGATTGAGCTGTCGAATATACTGTATTATTACTGTTATTCACAGCCTACTGAAGTGCTGTGGAGTTGCTGCTGCTGTTCTTCAGAATGAGGATGTTCCAAAGCCTCTCTCCTGCTCAGCTGTATTTCAGGCACTGATAAAATCACTAAAATTCAGGACTCACTACAGTGCGTGGAACCTCTTGGAAACAGGTCTTTGTTCAGTTCAGAGCTGCCCTGTGCACAGTGATACCCTGCTGACAAAAAGCACTTTAGCAGGACTCCCTGCATTTTGTTCCCTTGTGTCCTTAACACAGGTGATGCTGTATTCACCCCTCCAGTACTGGTCAGTCCAGCAAAGGATATTTGATGTCTGTGGATTTTGAAGACAAGGGAGAGGAACCTGAAGTCATAGTGATGAGAGAGGGGTGTTTCCTTTCAACAGGCTTTTAAGCCAGTTAAACTATGTAGTCCAAGCACTGCTTTGTTCCTAGCAGATGCAGTTTGTTGTGTGGTTGCTTGACACTTCATACTTATTTGAAGTGAGGCTGCATGGAGGCAAGTCTTAAAAACCAGTTATCAGTTTGTAAATAAACCTCATTTTCCTAACATGACATGCTTCTGCAGCCTTTGAAAAAGGGTCCAGCTACAACATCAGAGGAACATGCATGTTGCTGGAAGGCTGCCAGATGACCTCCAGGCTTTTAGTCATGATGAGGGGGATTGTTATCCCTTGGGGCAAGAAATGTTACAAGTATTCCATTTACAGTGCTAGCTTGGAATATTCTCTGGATGCTCCTACAGTGTGAGTGAGAGTAACAGTCTTGTTAATAGCCTTGATTCAGCAGTAGGTTGGCAGTATCTGTAGTTCTCAGACCTGCCCACGTTCTGCTCCCATTGCATCACAGGCCCACACATTCAAATGTATATTTTGACCAGCAATCAGAATATGGCTGAGTTCTACTGAGCCATCTCTCTTGATTAACCACAACTAACAGACTTAATAACTGTAGCGTGGTTTTGGCTGAAACATTTTGTTAATTGCTTGTTTTACTTGCTTGGGTGAGTGAACTAGCCTATTAAATCTTCCAGTAGTTTTAAATAATGACTTCATTTTTGAAAGGTATTTTCTATTAACTGAGGCAACCAAATTATTGTCTTGGCAGTGAGAGTACAACATATGTACCAAAGCAAAAGCTATTAAGAAGGGGATCAGAAAACTGATTAGTATGTCAGGCTGTCAGTTGTCATGAGCATTTCTGTGTTCTGCTCAGAAGTTTTTCCTGCCTTACATCTTTAAAGGCAGTTTTATCCTGGCCTGTAGAGAAAAGGCATCACTAACTGATTTGTTGATTACCTGGCGTTGGGGAATTGTATGGGAGATGTGCTCCTTTGTTCCTCTTTTCCATTTGTTTGGGGGTTCTCTTACTCAGAGATCCGATCCTTAAGGAAATGCTGTTTGGATTCATTCTGTCTCTCTTTATAAAGGCAAATGAGAGAGGCTGATATTTGAGTACACTAATTTTGGAGGAATTACCATAATGCTTTATTTTGCCATAATGTCCTTTCTCTGCTGGTACTGAGGGGACAGACCAGCATCTGCCCATGCTGCAGACAGAGTTGTTGAATCATGTACTGAATTGTGGCTTGTGTTTCTGCCCCCGTGGTTGCCATCACCACTGGAGGTAACATCCCATCTTTTCGTGGAAGTGAATATTGCACTCCATAGCTCACTGGATGTTGTCATGGTGGCCACCTTGGCTGGAGGGGAACGAGAATATCCCTGAGGCTTCACGTCTCTGAAACTTAATTCCGTTTTCAGCAGAAATAGCAGTTCCACCTGAACACCCTCCCTGAAGCTCCCAGAGATCCGAGCAGGAAAAGTCAGGCAGGAGGTGAATGCACACCCCCAACCCTGCTAACGCTGGCCTGATAACCTGCTCCAGAACACTGTGTGTGCCCTGTGGGTGGAGACTGCACATGTGCATGCAGTCTGTCTGCAAGAGCCTTGGCTTGACTACCTGGCTTCTGGGAATGCTGAATAAGTGACCGGGGCCCTTCTTTTCTAGTTAGGAAAGGTTTCCATGGGGTAAACAAGTATTTCCAGGGAGTGTTGTCATAGGGTGCCTTAGCTGGCACGCAGCTATTTTACTGACTGCTAGAACATTGGGCCTCAGCAATATTAACAAACTGAAACAGGCACAGAAAGAGATCATTTCAGCTGGAGTTGATGTACCCTTGTGTTCTGGTAAAATGAAATTTGTTGTTTTTCCCATTCGTGGAGTCACTTAATAAGTGGGAGAGACTGGAGATGGCATGAGGATGGTAAAAAAGCATCAGTGTAAGAGATGACAATGACTCTAGTCTGGAAATAAGGGTTGTATAAATAGGACTGTTCTAGTCTAATTACAGGGGGATTAATCACTGCTACAGGACTGGGTACAGTATCTCTTCTGTCATTTGTTTTTATATACCTTCTAGTCAATCCTTGGGTTCTTGGCTGTTGATAAAGGTCGTGCAAACAGATTGGAACTGTAGTCAGTGTGAGTGGCTTTTATGTGATATATCATCTCTTAGAAGATACATGTTTCTAAGCATATCTAATGTGCTATCTGTTTATCTAAAATTTTTCCTTTTCATTTCCCACTTTTGCAATGCCCTTTTAATTTTATTGCCTGGCTAACAAGTGAAAAGTAAACTCGGGGTAGTGGTTTAAATATTTTGCAATAAAGAATACTCTAGTAAGTAAAACATAAGATGAAAAGTTAAAAGCTATGATTTGGTTTCTGATTTTATTGTTTATCTTGTTGTTAAACTCACTGTAAAGAGACACTGTCAACATAAAAATCAGACTTCACACTGCAATTTTGTTATCTGCTAAATGTAAACAAAACTTTACCATAATGAAAAAGCGAAGGAAAAAAAAATGATGGGTTTTGACATTGTGTATATGACAGCATTTTCAAAAGTAGCAATTCCTGTCCTGAATCAGATCAGTATGTTTGTCAAAGCAGCAAATGCCAGATGCTCAAGAGGAACTAAATCTAATAGACTGCTGCAGCCCCCACAGCAGACGGCTGGGCAGCATTTGGATCACTCCCTGGCTTTATGAAACTTTATTTTCCTTGCATGGGTTCCTTTTCCAATGCAGCTGGGGACATCCATAGGAGAGGATTCCTGGAATCACACTGAATTCTTCGTCTCAAGGATGCTTGGCATCAGTGGAGCTCATAGCTTAAGTATGTGCTTTGTTTAAAGAAACTGGTGTTTATCAGCTTTCACAGAGGAAATGCAACAGTCAGAGACTTGTTAGATTTCATCTTCTGTTTATGTTGGAGAAACCAATATTCACAAACATAGGAAATTAATGTTAAAGCTACAGAGTGGTAGTTGGGTGCTTAGAGGAACAGGTAGAACCTTACACTGCTGAAGACGGTCTTTGTTTTGTTTGTTTTAGATTGGAACATCAAATTAATGTCTCTTTGATTGCAAACTCTCACCCATAAAATACTGTGCATCTTCCCTTTAAGACTTCAATTTAATAGTTACAGAGAGTGCAGAGATCCCTTATGAAATGCACAAAGGGAAAAAAATCACTATTGCCTAAGCATTTAAATGCCCGTGCTCCACAAGGGGTTAAAAATAGTGCACATTTTTGGTAATGTTAGAAGCCCTGATGGGTGGAGTAGGCAATGGGCGTTGCAGTGTCGATGGCTTTGCTAACCCTTTGCTGTGCAGCTGAAACACAGACAGACTGAGGCAGTGGCCAGCAAGAAAGGGGATTCTCGGGAAGCTGTGTTGCATTAAAGCCTATTTTTAAAACCCTTTTCTGCAAGAGAAGTTTAATGTTTTCTGCTGCAGGAGGAGCAAGGATTTTAACCATTTTTTAATCACTAGCGTTTTCTGGTAAATACTGTAGAGAAAACATTGCAAGAACAGCTTTAAAGAGTTACGAAAGCTCATTAGCAACCAGTTGCCAAAAGATCTGTCTCTGCGTACTCTACCCAACTTAGAATAACCAAATTAAATGAAAGGTGGTTTTTGCATCTGGTTCTGAATCTGGAAATAAGTTGATACAGACAGAGATTCACTGGACAGTTTAATTACTGTAATAAATTTGCAGTAAACCCCATGAAAATAATATTTTCTTTTTTTTCCTGTGAAGATGGAAACATCCTTTGTCTCCTTGTTGACAACTATAAATTTCCAGTTAGATTTTTGTAATGGGTAGCTACACATCAGAAATCCCATCTGTATGAAATACTATGGAAAGTGTGAGCAGAGGTGGATGCTGCTAACAGCAGAAAGTCTAGGAAGAAATGTCTTTGTATTATGCTTTTCAAAAATAGCCTCTGAAGATTCCACACGGGTGCTTTGTGGGAGGGCATTCCACACTGCGGGTGCAGAACGAGTGCCTTTAGGCATCTGAGGTCAAAATGTGGGCAAAAGGACTTCAGACATTCATAGTTGTATTTCTCCCTGCTTACAAAAAAAAAAAAATATTACTCAACAGTTTAGGGATAGTTTATATAGCAAGCTTAATTTGGGGATAACCAACGCTTTATTGGAACAAGTTACAAGAAGCTTAGACTTCGAAGTTCCTCATTATTTCCAAATGACCTTCTTTGCTGTGTACAATGCTCAAGTTCCTGTAACCTTCATGTGAGACGTGTGAAATGATGCTTTTCTGCAAATGATCTGCCACTGAGAGGATGACCCAACACCCAGCTCTGCCAAATGGAAAAGATGAGAGCAGCTACTCCTGGGCTAGGCTGGTACCCAGCCAGGAGGGGATAAAGTAAGGGGTGCAGTGCTTGATTTCCCAGAGTTTTGAGCCCTTTGTGTTTGGAGCAGACCCAGATGTTGACTCCTTCAGTGGAAGGTGAAGGTGCCTCTGTGGATGGAGCCTCCTGCTCAGCTGGGCTTGTTTCTGTTCTCAGTGAAGATTGTGTCCTCTCATACAGGGCTGCAGTATAAATAGCAGAGTAAGAGTGGGGCTTAGTTTCAAGGAGCTCTTGTGTTTCTTTGCTGTTTTGTTCCCTCTGTGTAATTCAGATAAGAGGCTTACACACATCAGTTGCAGAAGTTTTATTCTTATGCCTTTTAAGATGTTGATACAAAACTGAGGCACTTGAGAGAGCTGAGAGAATGGGGTGGGGGCTTAACTGAACTTTGCAGTTTATACATGTGCTTCATTTTCCTTAACTGAATTTTATTTTCCTAATATCTAACTGTAATAATTTTTGCTGCTTCTTAGACATTTTAGTGAAGAGTAATGTAGAAGAAGAATTGAACACTGGAGCTTTCTCAGCACTGCTCATTAATGTGTTTCTCCCTCAACCAAGCAGTGGGTCCCTTTTTTCCATGGTGTCTCTCTTAGTTAAAACATCTCATTATCATTAAGTCCTATACCATGAATCTCTGTAGAGATCAATGAAAGTCCTGGTGGTGGTGATGTACATGTTCTTTGTTCCTCATTTGCCTTTGGGAACATTCTGTTGGCCTGTGTTCTGTGAACGTTCTGTGCTGTGCCAACCCCACACCAGTACATGTGCTTTTGATATGAAAGATGACGCTTCTCCAATTATTTTCTGTCTGACTTCCTAAACAAGAATATAAAGATATGTCAGCTTTCCAGATGAATTATCCCATCAGATCTCTCTTAGATCAGTCAAGTAATAATTTTGATTCTGTATTGAAAATTTCTAGTTTTTCCTGTTCATTCTGTGTGCCATTAACAAGTCAGTTCACAGATACTTTAGATACCTGTGCAGCAGTTTCTTCCATAACCTTTTCCTAACTTTATTCCCACCTCTACCGCCTCTTCTCCAGGTCACCATGTGTTACTCTTATCAATAAGTCTTTTTACTTTCTCATTTTCATCTTTGAGATACTCTGTGCTGCTTTAAAGTTGTCCTTGGTAGATTCTACTCTGCCCCAGCCCCACTTCCCCTTCAGGCCATGGCTGGACAGGGAACAAGTGTTGTGATTCTGGAGTTAACAGCTCTTTTTGAGCGAGTCCAGAGGATTCCCTGAAGATGCTCAGGGGGTTGGAGCACCTCTCCTGTGAGAACAGGCTGAGAGAGTTGGGGTTGCTCATCCTGGAGAAAAGAAGGCTCCAGGGAGACCTTAGAGCCCGTTCCAGTACCTGAAAAGGGCTCCAAGAGAGCTGCAGAGGTACCTTTTACAAGGGCCTGGAGTGACAGGATGAGGGGGAGTGGTTTTAAACTGAAGGGGGGTAGTTTTAGATCAGATGTTAGGAAGAAATTCTTGGCTGTGAGGGTAGTGGGGCACTGGCACAGGTTGCCCAGAGAAGCTCTGGATGCCCCATCCCTGGAAGTGGCCAAGGCCAGGCTGAACAGGGCTTGGAGAAACCTGGGCTAGACGAAGGTGTCCCTGCCCATGGAAGGCACGTTGGAATGGATGAGCTTTAAACTGCTTTCCAACCCAAACTGTTTTATGGTAGATTTTTTTCTTTTGAAGAAGTGCTTTTTTGGGGGGTGGGGGCAGGAGTGTGTGTGCAGACAGTGAGGATTTTCTTAAACTGCAGAGTAAGTTGAGCACTTGCAGCCTAATTTAAATTAATTAGAAATGTGTTCTTATGAAACTCAGCACCTGATATGAGTCAATTTTTGTGCTAAATGATCCAAATAATGACATAATGAAGGTCTTTCTGGTTGTGTTGTTTAAGCTGAGAGAATTTAGAATCCAGCGGTAATTAGAGTATAATTATTTTAGATTAAGGGGCATATTCCTGTTATTGTATATAAAGTTTTCCTCCTTATCAGTGAGAAAAGAAAAATTCCATGATGTGCTTCTCTTAAAGGTGATTTTGTGTCCTAGTGCCCTGAAAGGATGTGGGATTTTGTTTATGCCTGCAGAAAATATCAGAGGTCACTGTGCTCACATCTTCTCTTACCTTTAAGAGGAGGTAGTGCCAGTTTTGTACGAGTGCACTGTGCAGTTTCAGTGCCTTTACAAACAGCGACCTTCTCTGCAAAAGCCCCCAGGAGTAGTCAGTGCTCTTTGCCCAGGTACAATCTCTGGCCAAAGTTGTCTTTCCATTTCTGTGGTTCCAAGCTTGAAAAACACTTCTCGCACCAAACGTCTTTAGCAGGAGATGGGGGAGGTGAAGGGACAAATGAAAGTGAGTGCAAGAAAAACAAGGGCACTCTGGGTTCACCTGTAAATGCTCTCTGCAGCTGCCAAATGGATTGGATTTTAAACTCCAGTTTTGTGTTCTTAGACTAAACTGTGTTTTTCCCCTGTCTGAAGGAGGTTCTCCCCCTTCCCGTTTCTAAAGTGCAGTTTCAGGGCAGACTGAAATGTATTTGAGGGATTCTGTTTCCTTTAGGGAATGTGAATTTCTTTTAACTGTAAATTTTGGTGCTGTCACGTATTTTATTTAAATATACACACGTTTAGCCTTGTCTATTGCCATGTAGTTGTTTTTTTTCTGGGAATTACTGGTAATTATATCGTTTGGTAATGTATTAGTATAAAGCCTCATTATTTCAAGCTTTGTCAGTATAATACATTATTAGACATTTAAAAGAAATCCAAACTGCTGGACAATCTAGTTTTTGTAACCTTGGGAACGTCCTCAGAGGAGCATAGAGTGTTATTTCAGCGAAACAAATTAATGGAGTCAATAATTAAAATATACATTTAACTTGAGTAATGTGAATGCAAAAACTGGATTACAGAAAATCAAATTGCTGAATGTGATGTTACAATAGCTCTTGGGCACACTCAGAATACTTTTAATGAATGTTTTATTTCATTATTTTATTTCAATACAGTTGAGGCTTTTGGAGGGTAGAGGGGAACCAGCTGAAATGTTTTCTTTGTTTTATATTGTATTTTTTAAATTGTGATGCATGGACAACTTCGCAATAAGCTGCTCTCCCTGCTTTGATCTTTGTCCCGAGAACAAAATGAGTGGAAAAAATGTTTGTCTACAATGTTCTTTATTACTTTAGAACATGTTAAAAAATTATCTCTGATAATAGAATTAACTGTGTGTGAAATGAGCTCATTGAGAGCTCATAAGATGGTTTACACCAGTAAGGCTAAGTTGTCTGAATTCAGTTTTCGGACTCAATCCTGGAATGACTTTATTTGTGAAAAATGAGGCAGCTGGGGGTTTGATAGTTTGTTTCACTGTTATGGATTTTAGTTTGTATGTACATTTGTGAGTTGGTTATCCTCCTTTTGCTTGGATCTTTGTTGTCCCTGTGCCTCTTTCGCACTGGAACGGTCTCGGTACGTCTGTTCAAAAGCAGTTGTAAATAGGTTTTTTTCAGCAGCAGTTCCTTGTTGGTTGCAGTATCTGTAAAAGCTAATGACACTAAGGAGTAATTGGAGGATATCTTTCAAAGCCCAAGTAATGAGTAATAGGAGTGTTTTGACATAGTGTTTAAAGAAAAAAAAATAAAAATGGAATTTGGTTTCCTGCCCAGAACTTTGACAGACTGTCTGGGAATTCAGTGCCGTATGTCAGTGTTATGTGGAGTTAGTGTACGTACTTTGGAGTGACTCTTTACAAATATAACAGTGTCCTGCAAGTTTAGGGCCCGTGAATTGATAGCCTCCAGTATTTTGAGTCAGCATTGACCAAGACTTACATTGAGGAAGTGCTGTGTTTCCTAGGAAATATTTCACTTTCTTCCAGAGAAGCAGCAGTTTTTATCTTTCCTGTCTGCAGTACAACTGTATACTATAGAAATTCAATGTTTTTGCAGGTGTTTCAACTTTCAGAGTTCAGTCCATCTTTTTTGTTGTCTTCTATGTTTGCAATAATGTCGTTACCTCTTGCATTACCACTGTTTGTTTAGAGTTCCTAAACTCCTGGAGCCTTTCTAAGCCATTGTACATTTTGTAGGTTTTTTGAAATAGCTGAGGTGAAGCACATATAGACAGTGCTGCTGGAGCAAAAATTTACACCTTGTTTATTGAATCTTTAAAAGTCTGATTTTCATAATATGACTTCACCAACAATAGCTATCTAAGCTGTACATTGCAGATTTTTAGAGCATGATGAAGATAGTTCTTACAGCTCTTTTGATCATTAGTTGGAGGGTTTTTTTCTTTAGGAAAGAGCTCCTTCCCTAATTGTGCTCTTGGGGAGTCCAACTGACAGTATCTTAACAAAGATGATTAAGTAAATGCAGGTGTTTGTCATCTTAACACAACTCCCAGTCTACACAATGGTGTATTCAATCTGTATTTCCCTCCCTAAGCAAACAGCGCGGAATAAAAGAGGGTGTTAGGTATGAATCAGAGTAGTACTTGATTGCAGGAATCCAGACATGGGAGAACTGGAATTCTTTAAAGATGATGTTATTTTATACAGAGGAGAAATGACTTATTTTTAAATGTCATTGCAAGAAAAGACAAGGTTTGGCATTGGTCTGGATTGGAAGAGATGTGAAGAAAAGTAGGAGAACAATTAAAAATGTTTTTGAATTATTAGTAAGGTTGTTATTTTGTGATAGCCAGAGAATCTATCTGCAAGATTCTTTATCTAGCAGTTCCTGAAGACCTCATTTACCATGCAGAAGTAAGGGAAATGCCTACTCCTCCCAGGTGCTGATACTCCTGAGAGATGAGATGTGCTCATTGCTCACAGCGATGGTGATAGAGTCTCTGGTTGACTGGGAGTTTGTTGCTGCTTTGCTGGAAGTTAATCTGGCAGCCAGAAGCATCACAGATGTTGTCTTCTGCCTCGAGCACCCCACTGCCCCTGGTACCCCTCCCCATGGCAGTCCAGCTTTGTTCCCAACTCTGGGCTGTGACAGCGCACGATCTGCCTCTTAGCAGAAGCCTCTGGCTGTCTCCTCAGATGTGGGGAAGCTGATACGACACGACTGAAGATGTGCTGGAAGTTGATGCTTGCCAAGTGTTTAATCTGCCTGTTCCTTAGCTATGTGTTCTCCTCTAGCTGGCTGCAAACACAGCTTTGGCTGATCTGTTGTTGGTATGGGCATGGCCTGCTCTGAGCCTGTGGGACACGTGCCAGCAGTGACAAGGAGGGACGGTCTCTCAGGCTTTGGTGATGGGGGTGTTATCCTGTCCTTGTGATTGAGCAAGGGCACAGAGGTGAGCTTGTGTGGAGCTCACAGAGGTGATCTGTCACTAAATTAATCAAGTTCTGCCATCACACAAAAGGGCAGCGATAACACTTGAACAGTCCGTGGTTATTTCTGTTTGAGGATGTCTCTGTCCTTCCAGAGGTGCTGCTGTAACTCCCCCAAACTGTGGTACCTCCTGCTGACATCTGAGTTCACCTCCTGCCGTGTATTTAGAGGGAGCTCTTGGCCAAGGCAGTAGAGTTTGTCCCTCTGTTTGAGGGGTTTGCTGTGGGTGATGCTGGGACAGGACCTCTATTTTCTGTGTTCTACTGCAAGTGGACAGCTGAGCAGTGCAATCACAATGATCAGCAGTGGGTCTGATATCCCTCGTGGTACACAAACAACGTGCTGTTCTCAGGAAAGAGCTGCTTGGGGGAGAGCAACACTTGGACAGTTTAATTTAATACACAGCACCTGCAGATTGAAAACTACCATAATTGACCTGGTCAATGGTAGGGGTCAGTAGTAGATTGGCACTGCCTGGCACCCTGCAATCACTTTTTTTTAATGACAGTAGCTTTGCTGGAGCAAGTCCAGAGAAGGGCAACAAAGCTGGAGAAGGGTCTGGAGCGTAAGTGTGGTGAGGGGTGGCTGAGGGAGCTGGGAGGGCTCAGCTTGGGGAACAGGAGGCTCAGGGGAGATCTTATCACTCTCTACAATTCCCTGACAGGAGCTTGTAGCCAGCTGGGGATGGTGTCTTCTCCCAGGTAACAAGCGACAGGACAAGAGTAAATGGCCTCAAGTTGCACTAGGGGAGGTTTAGATTGGTTCGTAGGGAAAATTTCTTTTTTTTTTTGGATGTTCTACTAACCTTTTTTTCCACGTTCCCGTGCCCACGGTGGTCAAGTTCCTTTTTCTGAGTTGAGTTATTGTTCAGAGTTTGCTTTGATGAAATCTACGATCCCCATTCACGTTCCTGTGCCTGCTGAGGTGGGTGATGTACATTCAGAAGCAGCTTCTGTCTTTAGTTACAGAATAGAGACAATTTAAGGTGAGTTTGAGGAACAGCTTTGGCTGTGAGCTTAAGAAGTGTTTCAGTCTGGGACAGCTTCATGGAAACAGTCTCCTGATGAATATTTCTAGGGAGATTTCAATCTAATAGCTCTTAATTTCCAAGGACAGAGGGTTGCAGGTTTTCCTACACGTCACTGTAATTATTTTAGGATATCTTTTTTTAATTCTGAGACACATCTCAAAACCTTCCCTTGAAGATTTGATGGCATTAGGTCACTTAACATTTGAAGGTAATGCTCTTGATATAAAGTAGAAATAGTACTTTGTGATTATGGTGTATTCAGGTTTCTTTGTGGATTTAATACAGGAATGTCCCCAGGGCTACTTATTTTATTAAAAACTCCAGAAATGTTGTTATGATAGAGTAATCAGGTGGTTTTCTCGCTCTTTTCTTGTAATTCAACAGTTTTTCTTTGGTGAAGTTAAGAAACTGGAAATATTATGTAGAGCAAGGAAGGAGATAACTTCTGAGACAACTGTCTGAAACTAATGTTTTCCATGATCCAAGTATCTTGGCTTGATTAAAAAAAAAGAAAAAAAAAAGCAAGAAAAAAATCTGAAGTGTACCTTTCAAAAATGCTGCTATAAAAAAAAAATATATAAAAAGGAGGGGTGGTAGGGGAGAAGTCTTGACACCAGAAGCTCTGTCACAGCAGAGTTTCTCTCGGATGTCTGGAAAAAGTCTTATACTTCTGGGATACTCTCCAAAATATTTGCAGTGACCATTGCCACAGGCGTGAACTTCTTAATGCATTTTGCAGTAATCTGCACCACAGTAAAATTGATTACTGTCTGAAAGCTTTTCATGATAACAAGCAAGCAGGGCAGTATAAATGCCGTGAATTAATTTGCGTGTGTGCATTAATGGTGCATCTTCAGGAGCCTTGCAGAGACAGATGTGTCGCTTCAGGAAAATCCTGCTGAATGTTTTTGGACGTAATTCTGTAATTGCATATTTTATTCTTTGAATTTTAGTAAAAAGGGTTTTGCTTCCTCACGAGGATGTGGTGTCTCTCCAGATGCTTCAGTTGGTACCCAAGGAAAGATATCTGGTGGCTTCTGGAGTTTGAGCTTTTCCAGGATTCACTTGATAGAAACTGAAATGCACAAACAAAAAGCAGGAGAGTTTTAAGAAATGCAGAAAAGAAACAGCAGAAAACAAGGGTGCTGCACCAAAGGTGTATCTTCTCCATGTACCTAACGAGGAATTTCAGGAAGCTTTTAAATGACAAATTCTCTTTCTGTGTTCAACTTAACGGAATCCAGGAAGCTGAAAATACAGTTCAGCTTACTGTTTTTTTCCATATTATCTTAGTATTCCTAATGCAAGAGAGATCGTTAGAACTGGAGAAATTCATCCAGCCAGACCATCACTTTCTCAAGACTGCAATCTGAGCTACACTTCCATTCAAAGAGAATAGGTTTTAAGAACCATGTTTTTTTTCTGTAAATAAAAAAAAATCTCACCACTAAAACATATGCGTGTGTGCATTATATATATATATAAATATTTTTATACACACACGTATATGTGTAATAAGCAAAAATTGTAAACTGCATGAATGAAGAGCTGTACACAACTGAAAAAATCCAGATCTTGCAGACACTGGTGTGTCATTGTCCCTCCGTGCCCTCTGCCAGCACAGACATCCTGCACCAAAGCCCTTCATCCTCTGCTATCGCTCCCACAAACCTCTGAGGTTGTTGGATGATCCGCAGTAGGTGAAGAGGAAAAAATAAGAACTTGAGCACCAGTAGAGAAAAACAAGCTGTCCTAAGCAGGCTTCATTTCAAGGGATGAAAAGGTCAAAGGATACTCATCCAGCAGAATTTTTCCAGACTGTCACTGGTTCATCAGTCGGGACCTTCTCTCAGTTTTAAATGCCAGCACCACTTCAGTTCAGAGGAATTGCTGGCTTCTTTCCCAGACAAGATTTCCCAAATTCAAAATGACCTTTCAAGATCCTAACTAATAGGAGCTAAACAGAGATTTCCTCTTCATCAGGCTCTTTCTCAGATTGATCCTTTTACTGACAGCACAGACCGGTGAAAGACCAGCCCTTCACTTGTGATAATAAACACCTCTTTTGGCGAGGGGCAATCTTAAATCACGTTGGTTTTGTTACATATTGCAGAAACTGTTACCCTTCTGTTTGATGGACTGATTATGTAAAGGCACGGGGAGTACCAGTGAAATTACTGGATTTCTTTCATTTTATTTAGTCCAACCATTCAGGCTCTGCACAAATGCAATGAAATGCCTCCTCAGCCACCCCAGTTCTTGAGGGAACATGGGCACTGCTTGGTGCAGCAGATTTTTTAGCTCCCACTCAAGGGCAAGCTTGGTGAGCACTCTGCAAGGTTTCTGTGCCCATCCTTTCCTCCAGGCAAGGAGAAGGAGGAATTTGGGGCTGTGCAGCTCTGAGCAGGTGGGTTGTGGGGTTTTGCTCTGGTGTGTGCTCCAGAAATGCAAGCAGCAACTTCAGCTCCCTAGAAACCCTCAACTACAGATGGAAACCTGTGCTGCAAAATAGGGATGTACAGATAACCTGATGTCCTTCTGCAAAGTCTTTAAGTGTAGCAGGAGAGTAAACTCCTGTCACAAAAGACACCAGTGGTCATTTCTTGAAAGGATGAAGTATTTCAAATATAGAGTTGTGAACTCTTGTGGTTCTGTTCCTGAAGAAGTTTGGGCAGAAGGAAAGTGCAGAGACAAATGTAATACTGGTTCTTATGAAAGATAAACATGGTGGGAAATGAATGATAAGACCAGACTAAGGACTGATTCAACATTAGCATCAGGTTTAGTCCCCTAGTTGAATTCAGAAGAAACAGCAGAGATATAACAAGCCTCTTACGTTTTTTTTAATAATATTTTGTGGAAAAAGATACCAAAAGATTGGGAAAAAATTGCAAGTGCCAGGAGTGCGCGTCGTTACCTGGAAAAGATAGTACAAATGCAAAATACAGAAAGAGAATAACTAAAACCTGAAATAGCTTGATTTTGTCATTAGATCTCTCTTTTTTTCAGCTACAGTTTGAGCTTTGATTTGTATCAGAAACTCATTATTTCAACCATGGCAAAAGATAGCAACTTTTAACACTGAAAGAATATAAGGTTTGATATTTGTGCTCTGTGCCACGTGCTCTGTTCTTGTAACAGGCTGGCTTATCATCCTGAGCCGCTGTCACATTTTTGCCTTGAGTTTTTCAGTTTGGAGTTGTCTGTGGAAGACTAAAGGGAGAGGTGAATAGATGGAAGAAACATGTTCTTCTCATCTGCAACTTATTAAGTATTCTTTTGCTGTGCTTTTCATAAAAACATTAGAATATTTATGTATTCATTGTTTTCCTGTTAAAGCAGCTCCTTCTTCATTTTATAGACACGTTGGAGTTATGTTTTCTACAGCTGTACCCAGGAGCACGTTCAGGCCTCAATCCCACACCAAGTTGTCTCAAATAGAATAACTTTCTTTGTTTTTCTTCAAAACTTTGCAGTAATGTATGAGAATATCATGCTTCATTTTTCAGAGTGTGCTTTAAAGCCAAGTGTGGTGAAGCAGAGACCATTGTGAAGATGCTGCGTGGCTTTCTCAACTGAGAGGGAAATAGAAACTGAAGTGGAAGCACAGTCAAATTCTCTTGGGTATATTTAAAGTTCCATGGTTAGCTCTTGGGTATTGATTTAAAGGTACTGATATAAAGGTTGCTATGAGGCATGTTAAAAGTTTGCACTTTCATCAGAGTAGGCTGTGAGAGCTCCTGGGCGTAAACAAGTCTGAACCTTTCCTTTTCGGGAGTAAACAGGCACAGACCGCCCCCATTTTCCTTACACTTCCTATTATTTTTCTTCTTCTTTCTTTAATGTAGATCACTCTGTCTCAGCAGGTCCCTGTGCCTCTGTAAAATGCAGGTACTGATCTGGCCAAATAATATAGTACAGTACTAGAGAATATCTTTATTAGGGGATTATTTTCTGCCTCTGCTGCCTTAAGTGCTTTACCAAATAGTTGCTTGGCTTTGGTGTTCCACCTACACATTTTAGTGCCCTGACTGCAGGACACCTGCCCTGCATCGTTAAGGTGTCCTGCAGTCAGGGCACTAAAATGTGTTGTCAGGTAAGTGTTAGCCCCAATCTATGAATGTGCAAACAAATACAGGGAGCAGTACAGAGTTGGTCTGGAAATCTAATTCAGAGGCAGAAATGCCAACCTTTTTTTTCTCTGCTGTTCCCAAGCTTTATTTCAAAGCAGTTCCCTCTTTTGCCTCGTTAATGCCTCACACTAATGGCAGAGGCCCTTTTGTGGATACCTGCCTTTGCTGTCAGTGCACGGTAAATACTCTTGGCGTTTGTACTTTCAGTACAAACAATACAGAGAATGAACCCTGCTGTAAACTAGCCTTTGTGCCAACTATCCCAGTATGGCTTCCTCTTCCAGTTGGGAGCTTGATTTCTTTGAACTTGTGGTCTCCCCAGTCAGCATAGACAGGTTTGGGTTGGTGTCATGACCCTCCACGTGGAAGCTGGTGTTCTAAAAAGTTAGAAAGTGGTGAGCAAACCAGCCCGATTCTCCTTGACGTAACTGGAAGTGTGATTAGACCAACACTGAGGCTCAGACCTGCCTTTCAGAGTCTGAGTATCGTGTGTTTGAATTGTCCTGCATGAACTTTTCTGCTGTTTTACTGGGGAGTAGAATCTGTCCTGTGGCTGGTGCTGCACTGTGACCATCCTGAAGTGACACATAAAAATGACAATCACCTTTGATAACTGGAAGGAGCTGAAGTAATTTAACTTTATCTCTTTTCTTTGAAGCAAAGGTAATCTCTCCCCCTCATCATCCAGTTAGCTGACATTGTGTCCAAGGTTCCTAAAAGTTCCAAAAGCAGAGAACACTTTTTGAAGCCGTTTCTGCCCCTGGCTGAAAATGCAACGGAGTTCATTAGCCTGGAAGTGCTGGCTGAGACCCTGCTGGGGGAAGGGGAGCTGCTCTTGTATTTTTTGTATCCCTTGTGCCATTTTGGACTTGGAGAGTATTTATTTTTAGTACGTTTAAACACTGCAGAAGGAAGGGGCAGTTGTAATATGGCATATTTACATCATGCTGTCAGCTCCTGGCAGCTTGCTTGCCTGTCGGAGAACAGAACTAGTCCATTAAGGATGTGAGTGCTACTTAGGCCCAGGAGTGGTGAAAACATCGTCTCCAGGGTGGGAAGGCTCCCCAGGCCAGCAGGTTAGTTTGTTTTTCTAAGGTGGAGTATGGGGAATTTTTTTTTTCGTGTCACAGGAACAGGAATGGGCCATGCTGCCCTCCCACTTTTTCCTTCTTCTCCTCTGCTCTGGAAAAAGAGAGGCGAAGTCTCTACGTGGGATCAGCATGTGCTGGTTTTTCCCCTCGTGTCACGCCTAAGTTCTCTGCCCCATTATAAAAATAAAAATCTATAAATAAAAAAGAACAAATGCTGAGGGGGACAAACTGGACCCACAGTTATGTGCATGTAGTCACTCCTAGAAGTGTGCCTAGCCCCATTCCTCCCAGGCTTCGTGCATTCCCGGTTTCTTACCCTGACAGCTTCTCAGGAGGGGAAACATGCACAGATAGTCCTGGCTGAAGCTTTTTTCGCTCTACCACAACAGAATATTAATGGAGCTTAGGCTGAAATGTTGTTGGGCTCATCTGCTGTTGAATTAGCTCGTTCTCCATTTGCGTATGCTTTACCCCATTTTGAGCGGGGGGAGGCGAAAAAATGGCAGTGAGTTTTGCTGCCACACTTTCATGTCACAGTGATCCCTTTCTCCTGGAATTAAGCAGTATTTAGCTCTGAGCTCTCATATGTGACATGCTGTCTCTGTTTGCCTCCAGCACAGGCACCCTATGATTTCCCTTTCTTGGAAACTGCCGTGTCTCAGCATGTGGGTAGGAGGCCATGTAAATAAATACCAACCACTTCTTAGCCTTCAGTAGGCATTTCCTTTTTCCTGGTGGCTGCAGAAGAAACACTTTCTCACAGTTTGGCATCAAACATTTATATAACTTTCCTGCTTGTGGAACTTTTGTTTAGACAATCAGATTCTTGGTATAGTTTTTTCATCGGTTTCTATTTTTGTTCATCTGGGATTGCTTGGCTTGCCAGTAAATAATGTCTGTCAGAACAAACACTTCATCAGAAACTTCTTGAATTTTTTGTAATTGAGTAGTAAATCATTATAAGCATATTCTGTAATACTGAGAGCTAAGTTTTAAAGCAAAAAATTAAACTTATCTAGATTTATTTTCTTTTTAGTTATGATGGAATAAATCAGCCCAAATGGAATATTTCCATCCAAAAAATATTTTTTTGTATATAAGCTGTCTTAAATTTTTGGAATAGAATACAAAGTAACTCACATTGCCATGCAGTCCAGCTTTCAACTGAAAAAACGTATTTGCTTATAATACAAAGTTTAATATATGAACTTATATACTAGAGTATTTTTCAAGTGTGCGTCAATTTGTCAAGGCAGCAAAGCTAAAATGCTATCAACACTATTTAGGACTTAAATTTATGACAGCAAAACAGATCTTATCAATAAAAATCAGTATTAGAAGGCAGTGTACTTCTAATTTTCATTCATAAATATCTGATCTGCAAGTTCTCTATTTAGCATCATTTACTATGTCTTATTTTTTATTGGTAAGTTACGAGTTTCCTTTGCTTAGTTTTATTTCCCTCAGTGGTGATACTCACTGACTGGGTGACAGTGCACTGTCCTTTCAGGGACAGCCCCCAAGCTTCAGAGAGTTTATATTCCCTGGAGCAGATGATAGATGGGAACTGTGAGCAGCAGCTGTAGAGTGGCACAGGACTAGACTCCTTCATGGTAGTTGTGGTTAGATGAGAGGGTGAAGAATATACCTATGTGGGTAAAGTAATAACTTCTGTGGGTAATAATTCCTAGGATGGCTGAGCCAGAGGTACTTTGCAAATCAGTCAGATACTTTTTGTCTAATATCCTGAATTTGATAACTTTGGGATTCAGAAAACCAAGTAGAAGCCATGCTTTTCCAGAAGGCTTTTGAAATATGCTTTTTCCTCTACCGAGGCCTGGTGCGAGGCTGTCTAGGAAAGTGAACTGCTGTTGGACGTGTCACTGTATTTTTATAGTTTCACTCTTAAGGCCTTTCTCATCCAGTTTGGTTTTGCAATCTGCTGAAGCTTAGCCAAGCTGAATTGCATCTGCCCTCCCAGAACACACAGCCTGGTGAGGCCTCCTTCCAGTTCCGTGCACTGCAAGTGACTCCGGTGATTCCTTCTGGGAAACGTGCATTGAGAAGAACAAATCCTTGTTTGGTTTGCCCCTTTGTCCTGTTTCCTGGCAGACAATAAACCATTATTCCATGCAAAGTTCTTACTTGAGCCAACCCCCCAAAGGGATATCCCAGTCCAGAGTACTCCAGCAAGGGCAGTGGGGTTGGATTTACAGCTTGCTCTGCTGGTGGCTGGGAAGGGAAGAGTCAGCATTGCTTCACCATGGCAGATAAGGGATCCAAACGTCTCCAGCTTTGGTGATTTATTGAAATTCTGTAGAGTCATTGGGTAGCCAAATTCATAGGAACCCCATTTAGTATCCACTGCACAAATTCCAGGGCATAAAGCCTCTCCCCAGTCCATCACTGCCGTGGTAATGGCACCAGCCTTAACAGAGCCTCGGTGGCTTTTAAAAGCTGTTGAACTGTACCCCTGTCTGCAGTGTTACTGTGATGGGCAAGAATGAGGGTACTGAGGGTGCAAATTCACCCCTCTTGTCTTTGGATCACTCCTATTTAGCATCAGGTGTGCTGGCAAAGCAAAACAAGGGAGTTTGCTTTGGTTTATCCATCAGTGCCAGGACTTCAAGGAAGTCTACCATAATGGAAACAGCTAATAATCTGAGGGCTTTTTTGTTCCTACGTGATTCATTAGCTCAGGAGTGTTACCAGTCCTTAATTGGGAGTGACAGGAAGGAAGGAACTTAAAAAAGGTGAAATTACAGTGATTGTGCTGTAAAGGAGGGTTGTGATGAAACTGCCCAAGGAGTTGGCTACAGCAGAAGTCAGTAGTTCATTCCTGTTTGGAGAAATAAGATGGTTAGATTAGGGTCTGATCTTGTTTGTAGGCAGTACGTATAAAACCTTGATAATGGTATGATTTTGCTTGATTTATATGGTTTTTGTATTTTTCAGTGGAGGAACAAAAATTTACTGGTTGGCTCATCAAATGCCACCCTAAAGAATTAATAATAGTAATTCAAGGTAAAGATTGATTTTATGTTACTGGTTACTCCAGTTGTTACGTAGGCACAGTAGAAGAGTTTTTTATTGATCAGACACATTTAGTTAAGTCTGACCCTTTCCTTTTTAGAATTCAGAGGAATGAAGAATAATAAATGTAGATGCTTATGTGTTTGATGTGGAATTTTTTTTATAAAGAAATGTTTTAAAAGGGTCAGTGAAAGAAACAGAACTGAAATTAAGGATTCATTTCTCTTGCAGGTATGTCTATGAGAGATAAGCTGACATTTAAAGTTTGGGTATTTTCTTATGATAGCAAATGTACCAGGGTCACTGCCAATTAAACAGAGCTTGCTGAGATCAGGCTTTTTTGAGACTTCTCACATAATGTTGTTTTAATCTATTTTTTTTCCTAGGAGAAAGAGAAGAAATATATGCTTCCTTTGGACAACTTGAAAGTGCGAGATGTCGAGAAGAGCTTCATGTCCAGCAAACACATCTTTGCATTGTTTAACACGGAGCAGAGGTGAGAAAATGGGCTATTCTGGAGATACTTCTGTGAAATTATTATCTAGCTGAGCATTTTAATAACTAGAAGAGCATTTCTGGCATTTTTACCATACTGAATACATGAGCATCTTGATATTCTTGATTTATCTGCTTCTTTGCTGTTGCATAACCGTGGGATGAAAGGTTGGTGTCCTCGGAGCCACTCACAGGGGGAAACGAGTCCACGATGAGTCATGTGGTTCTTCCGTATGGCTGAATAATCATCTCCTGATCCTATTTTGTTTTCTTTGGCAATCACCTAGGCTTACCAAAACATTCATGACTCCCGTACCTTGTGACCAGATTCAGCTGGTGCAAATCACAAAAGCATCGTTGCTTTTCACTTTCTCCAGTGGAAAATCTTGCCTGTCTTTTATCTTGGGAGTCACTTGATTGGTTGTTTGGGTTTAAACACTGCTGAATGGAGAGTGAATGAGATTCCTCCACTTCTCCAGTTAATAGAATCTTTGGCTTTGTAGTTTTTGCCCTACACTTTTCCTTTCAGACTCCATCCTCTGATTTAAGTAGTGCAGGAGCCATGTGGGTGCCTGCTCCTCATTCACAGCCAGTTCAGATTGCTGTGCACAAATGAGGCAAGGAAATGTGACAAAAGACATGCAAGTGACCTATAATTTTTTTTTTGTTTGTTTTACTGAAGAGGAGAGTTGCATGTGCAGCTGGTTCAGTGGAATTGCATTCTAGCAGATAAGGGACAGTTTCTCTAAGTTCTTTTTCAGGAGAACAGGTAAAGTGAATTGGAGGGATAGCAGGGATAAAATGTCTTTTGTTTTCCTCTTCTCTTGTGCTAAGTCCCTTCACACCTGCTTCTCCCTCACATCACTAAAGCTTGGCAATACCTTCAGGTGTTCAAGATGACAAGGGCTGGATGTCCCTGCAGAGCCAGCTGTTGTTGCTCCGGACTGGCTAGAAACAGCAGCCAGAACTCTCAGGAACAAGGAATGCCCCTCCCTCCTGCAAAGCAAAAGCAAAGCACGGGATTTCTTGGCCGTTGGGTTTCTGCTGGTCCCAGAAACGTGAGGGTGCAATGTGAGTCTCACTTTGACCTCCCCATGGAGGCGCTGCCTGTGTCTGCTGACACCTCAACCAGCCCAGATGGTCTGCAGGGAGATGGCCTGTGACAGTATGTCACACACATAGAGCTGGGAATAAGATTTCAAACACTTGACCACTTGCAATTCTGAAGCACAGAAAAAAAGCTCAGAAAAACAAGTTATGTTTTTGAAAACATACATGTTGAATGTAGTTCTGATGATTCTGCTGTAGATTTGTGTGAATCATCCTGATGTTGCCCACACATCAGTCAAGAAAGGTAACTGTCCTGGTGGCCTGATATCAGCTGCACATACTAAGTTCCTTTCGTGAGAAATTTGTTAATCTTAGGTCCCTGTTTCTGCTTTGGTTTGACTAATGGCTTTGAGTATTATTGTTATCTTAAATATTGATCACTGAACTGCTGTGAAAATCCAAGAGAAGCATGCCTTTCCACTGGCAAGTTTGGGATTGATTTGGGTGTTATATAGCTGGGCATTCACATTTTGGCTTGATCTTTATACGCAGTGGACAGCAAGGATTTCAAAATCACATGTCTAAAATGTTTGCCATGTCTGTAATAACCCTGCCCCTTTGGGCTTGCAGTAGCAGCCTCTGCAAGCTGCTCTAAAAACATCCTTACATCTTCCTGGGCATGTTAAGACATGACAGCACAGCAGGATGATGACAAAATAGCTTTGCCTCGGGAGAGGCAGTTCATGGAGACACTCCTGCAGCTTTAAAGGAGGTGGAAGTTGTTTTTGAAGAAATATTTATTGAATTCTAATTACAACAGCAAATTTTGCTGTTACTGTAAACCAGCTGGTTTTTGATATTTCTAGAACTCTGCCTGCTGGCACAAATTGGTCAAAACCAGATTAGTATCACTTTCCACTGTCTCCTCAGTTCGTAGATATGTCAGTAGAAACAGGAATATTGGTTCTCAAGTAGAGTGACCTGGGTGGGGACTCTGTCCCCTATCTCAGATTCTTAGGGAAACTGAAACATGGAATCGATGAAGATGTGTTGAAATCAGGAGTCGTGTTGTTTTATGGTAACCTGTTGATTCCTGGTTTCTGATGGGGGCATGTTGTGAATGTAGTTTGCCTTTCAAAATTCATGTAAAAAAGTAATTTATTTTCTGGTTGGTTTTTTTTTGTTGGGGGGTGGTGGAGTGGTTATTTTTTTTTTAATTAAAAAAACCTTAGCAACTGAGAAAGAAATCAGCTTTCAAGTTTGCCCACTGAGGGTTCTGGTTATGGAACCATTTTGCTATTAAAGATGTAGATCGTTAAAGAACAAAGGCAAAATCATCTGTTCCAGCTTCCATGATAGCATGGAGATTATTCTGTATCTCTTCCCCTCTCCCCCACCCCCCATAATTTGTAGCATTTTTTTCTCCTTGACTGTGCAAACTTTCTTAGCGTTCAATTGAGTTATTTTAATTTCCAAGCAAAATCCCTTTAGGAGGAGAATTTTAATAAGCTTGTTCTCTTTCTCATTCCCAGCCCCTCACTGCATAGGTATTTGCTCCAGCCATATGTTTCTGATACTGTACATTTCAATAGTTTCCTGGATTATGCACTGCATTTTTTCCATTTATGAAAACCTTTCCAGCTCTAAAATATAGTTACCAGGAAAATGCTCCTTTCACTGCATAGAAGGAAAAACCATCTTGAGTTAGCTGAGACTGGGGGATAGATGCAGAGGGAAACTTAACAGTATCTGTCATTTTGATTTACTGCAGAAGTCAGCAGTTCTCTGACAGGAATCAAATGTGACCGGGTAATGTCGAGTAAATGGAGACTGTGACGATTGATTTCACAGTGAAGATAAATTCTCATGAAATGAACATAATTGCGTGTTTATGAAAAGGCTGTGTTGTGAAATAATTAAATTATTTTCCTGTTACTTTCTAATTAAACCTTAAAAAAAACCAAAACAAAGTGAGAGGGAAAAGGAGAACTCTTAACCTGAAACAGATATAGCATTGCTTATAGAACAGGGCGGTGAGGTTTGTTTTTCAGCAAAAGTAAGTAATATGTTTCAAGTTTTTGAGTAGGCTACTACTTAATTTGTAGACACTCTGGAAGACCTTTGCAGATGGGCTCCTCCAGTTTACTTACCTTGGAAGTACTAGATATGAAAACAAAGTAAAGCAGAGTTGAGTGCCCTGTGATTCCTGGGTAATTTTTGGCCGTGTCCATCTACACGAGTCTGCCTTTAAGCAACTGAAGTTGAGCTGTGGGTTCAAGCAGCGTGTGTCTATACTTGAAGCTGTCAAGCAAGTGAGTGCTATTTTGTGTTAACCATCTTTTCTTCTACACAGTAAACTGCTGGCAAGTTGTTTTTTTTTAGACTAGAAAAGAGATCAAACGTATTAAAAGTATTTGAAAATAATTAAACTATAGGGGGAAAAAAAAGTTTGCATTCCTGCTGGAGAACACGATGTGCAGTTTTGTAGGTGTAGCCACTGATGGACTTTCTTAGGCAGAGCTAAAAATGGAGGAGGATTTTGTCAGTGCCTCTGCTCAGGGCCAGCACGTTAAGCTGTGATGTCCTCCTTGATGAGCGTGTAAGACTCTTGTGCAGAGTTCAAGAACGAACAAAACAAATTCTGCCCACCCCAGAAAGTTTTACTTTCCTGATAGGATTTCATTCCAAACGCTTTGTCTACTCCCCATGTATTTCCTGTAAAAATTATTCACCGACTGGGGCTTTTTCTGTTACCTGAGCACTGTAACCCAGGACAGGAACTGTGGGTCTTAAATGTTCCTCCCTTTAAGATCTGTGCACCCGTTCCATCTCTCCCTAATTAGGGAGGGCAAGCAGTCATTTATTCTTATGATCTTGCCCTGCTGACCACAGGATCCACATGGCACTATTTTTCCAGATTCTTGCTTTCTTTAAAGAAATCTCTTGTCGGTGCAGTAGAGTAGCTGCTTTTATGCTGATTTATTTGTTAATAAATTGTATTACTGTATTACCACTCCATCCAAATACTACTTTCCCTGTTAAAGCCAAGATGATGAGTAAAAAAAAGCAAAACTGTCTTCATTTGCTACAAGCAGAGAAAAAGCTTCCTTTCCACCTCTTCTCCAGCTCTGGAGAGATGAATTCTTTCTCTTTTATGGGAGAAGAGGTTCTACTAGGTAAAGATTTTTGTAGTTATAAGTGGTAGTTGGCTGAAGAGTTTGTCGAGTTGGTGAATTTTCAAGCTTTTCTTACCAATCCTGGGAGTAGCAACCATAGAGTCACCTGGTGGAGAGTCCCTGATCTTTCTGTGTTCCTCTTCAGACTCGTTCCTTCCCTTAGAGCCAAACAAGTGGAACAAGCGTGTGAAATTCACCCTTCCTTGCAGAGGAAGATCCCCCCAGTTCTCCCTATCTTTTACTTTCCTGCCCAGCCAGGATTCAGATGAAACGGAGTAAAGGTGTTGTTTTCTCTGCCTGTGTGGCAGGAGGGTGTGAGGAGCAAATGCCAAGCATGGAACTGTTCCCTTCTGCCCTCACAGGAGTGGCTTCCTGAGAGCTGAATGCCCCTCGGGAATCATGAAGCAGTGGGACAAAACCACCCACCCCTGCTCGAGAGCTGACTGTCTGGGGCTGGTGTAGAAACACATCCTTAATGTGCTGAATGTCCAGAGGAGAGTGAGCAAAAGGCAGTTCCGAGGGCACACAATAGGACTGAAAACAGAACTGCCAGATGATGAGTTTTAGCTACTGACTCCTGAGTACGCTCTGTCAGGAATCACATTGCACAAGAAACTGTCTGATAGACCCAGGAAAGTCCAGTGTCTGCAAAGAGGAAGGGAGGGCGGTGTTTTGGGTGCATGCTGTTGGCCGAGTGTTGCTCCAGAAGGGGATGGAGCACACGTTGTCTCTGGAACTCCAAATGCACTAAAGCTTTAAATACTGGATTTCTTGTTATGGGCAGCAACTGGTTAACTGCTATCCATATATAAGGGAAATTGGGCAAGAGCCAAAATAAAGGCAACTAGTGAAAGGAGACCGGGTCAGAGGAGGTGTTGGATAGAAGCCAGGCTAAAGGATAAAGCCTAAAATGAGATGTATGTTTAGTTACTGTTTTTGAATTACTCAGAAAGCTAAGCCCCAGGAAGAGCTGGACTGTAAGCTATTCAGAGCCCTCTCTGTTCGAAATGGAAGAAAGAGAATCTGTTTAATTAAAAAGCCCCACAAATTTAATCCAGAAAAAAAAACCCCCGCTAACATTTCTAAACAAACTTCTGAGATACTGGAGAGTACAATATTTAAGAACAGGAAAAATATACGAACCCAAGGAATGGCTAGCCTTTATCCCCCAAGTCCATTCCATTTAAAAAAAAAAAAAAAAGACCCAAAAAGTTTGGGTCTTTTTTTTTTTTTTCTGGATTATTTCTTTTTTGCCATTATTGACAAGTGTTCTTTGCATGACACTGCCCCATCCAGCAAAGGGCAGCAGTGGAGCAGGAGCTGAGCTCCCTCCCTGGGGGAGGAGGGACTGACAGCTGTGGGCAGCTTTTGTGTCTGTGTGGCCCCAAGGCAGCTTCCAAAACAGGTTTCCAGTCCTCGCCACGAAAGGCATCAAACCTTCTTCTCCAGGGAGTTACGGAATATTTTAGTGGCAGTCACTGTTACTACTGCGGATTTTGGCCCATGGGATGTTAGTTTTGGCTGCATTTCTGTACTGGGTTACATGTAGGACTTGCCAAGGTTTGTCTATGTACTGATCAGCATATCTTCTGTTCATTTTCACCTTAAAATTGAGTGTTTTGGGCACATGCACTTGAAAAGATCCTTATGCTTTTGGGAGAGCGCTCACGTGAGTCAGGTGGCAAAAGCCTTACGTGGTAATTTCACAGCATTGTCTTAGAGATTGTCTCTTTGGCTTTTTGGGATATTAAGAAAACAAGATCTTCAGAGACACATGTAATTAATTTTAATTAGCGTTCGCACTGGAGCGATCTGAGACGGTACGCCTTGATAGAAAATGTTTGTCACTGCTGTTAACTCACAGCACATGGCCATTTTTGTTTCTTCAAAGTATATGATTTGCAGAGCTTCTGGTAGATCTTTTCTATTTGAAAGATAGCACGTGTATCCAAACCAACCATTGGGAATTTATAGGTGTCTAAAATGGTTTGACTAAGGTTGAATAAGCAGAGTGCGCAAAGTGGAGTTGCAGATTAAGTAAGTAGAGAACATAAAGTTTCATCTAAGTTTATCTTTGCTGATAGTTGGAGTATCTGGATTCTTTTATTTTTTTCCCTTTTTCATTTCAGGTGACTATTTATGAAACCCATATTCTGTATTATTTCAATTTCAATCAAATAAGAAATACCTAAGAATTGATTTTTTGTGATTTTCATGGAATAAAATCGGGCCAATGTGCATTTGGTTCTAGATTTCTAATGTTGATTTCAAAAGTTCTCTCTTTGTGATTTTCTGTTGTGTTACTCACTCGCTGCTCCTGGAGCGTGTAGTTCTGCTGGTTTATAGGCAGTCAGGTCTTTCCTGGGCAGTGCTGACAGCCCAGGCTTCTGCACTGGTGGAACAGTAACTTGCAGCTGGGCTCAGTCTTCAAACTTATCTGGTATTTCTCTGTTTCCTCTTGTACACTTTCAAAGACCTTATTCCTGTCCTGTTAGGATTCTTTTGTGATAGGAGGAGTTAAAGAAATACCTATGGACAATGTCAAGGTCCTTTCTGTAAGGTCCTGAAACGTGTGGGGGAAAGGAATTCAGTCTGCTGGAAACCAAGGTAATAATAAAGTGAAGAAGTTGTAGGGTAAGCAGATTTACAGCTGGGGGTCTGCTGGACTTGGAAGTAACAGGCTTGGACTGGAGAAGGCACGTCCTGAGTGTGGAACCGTTCTGGAATTGATGCTTTTAGTCCAACTAAAAAGTTCATCTCCATAAGCAATTGTGTTGTATTTTTTCTGGAATGCAGTTGCAAGTTGAGGTTTGTTTATCTAGACTATAATGAAATCTGCAGATAACAAATGGTAACCTTTGGTATTTTTTGCTCTGGAAAAATGCAATATTATGTTGGTTTCCAGGAGTGCCACTATAGGTATGTTTTCATGTATTATACCTGATTTTAAATTACAATGATGAGACTCTACAGGAGGAAGCAGAGTAGGTGTATGTGGTTTATGCACCTAACTTTGCACAGTTGCCCCATTTCTCTGTTCACCTTTAAAAAATGTTAAATATTGAAGGGAAATGTTGCACACAAATGGTGCTTCTAGGCGTGTTCCAATTTATTGTATCTGTTTGGTTTCTGAAGTCCCCTAGGTTATAAATATCGACAGGATTTGTGTTGTTGAGAGCTCATCTCTTTGGTTGCTGGTATCCTGTGTTCTGTCATTCTCTTTGATGTGTAACATCCCATTTAGCTGCTGGAGAGATGACAATGAGAACGTGACTTCACGGTTTTCCATATGGAGTAGGTAGGTGAGGACTGAGTAGTAACTGTTTCTGTGCTTCAGTGATTTCAAGAAGTGGAAAAGAGAAGAAAACAGAAAACCTGAATTATTTTCAAGAATGTTTTTACAACTTTCCGTGAGATACCAGTTGATTCCTACTGAGTAAAATACATTAATGTGTTTTTGTAAGATTCCGCTGGTAACACCCTTTTCAGAAGTTACTTTGATGTTTCTTTTTTTGTTTGTTTGTTTGTTTGTTTGAAAAGTTCCTGTGCCTATCATTCTTTCTGGAAGAAAGAATGGCAGAGGAAGTCTAGTAGCAAAGGAACTACTTAGGAAGCAAGCATCCCTCACTGCAGGATTCCTGGGAGTGACCCCTCAGTTCATCTCATCTGCTGATAGTCGTGTCAGTGGCAGAGGAGTAGAATTAACTCCACTAAAATGGTGCAGCTCTTGGACACTACAGGAGGAAGGGCCTTAGGGAGCTGGAGACATCAACTGCTTGGCCATGAGGTGCCTCTAGACCCAGGAAAGTCCTGATGCAGCGGCAGGAATGCAGGACTGTCAGCTCCTTGAGTACCAAATGGTTGCCTAAAACCCCCTGCTCGTGCAACTTTGCTTGTTGTAGCGAGTCACAGAATGCCAAGAAGTCTAATATATGACATGACAGTCCTGAAAAAATGTTTTTACAAGCTGGTGTCATGTTGTTTTGCTCTTGCAGATAAGTGTTTTTGGAACTTCCCTATCACTGTGTTTTACAGCCTTTATTTGCTCTATTGTTATTTTTAGTCATCTTTTCTGAGAGTGCCATTTCACCATTTCAGCTTCCTATTTTTTCAAAGTTATAGCTGCTTTGGTAACTTAGCCAAAAAGCTTATCTCAGTACAAGCTTCTCCTAACAATAAATTAAAAGCATTTTCTTTTCTGGCAATTTCATGATACTTCCCTCTCTCTCTCTCTTTTTTTTTTTTTTTTTTTTTTTTTTTTTTTTTTTTTTTTTTTTTTTTT
>NW_020955667.1:86454-105137 GCF_003031625.1 Empidonax traillii | reverse complement strand
GGCTATTATTTGTATTAAGGCAGGATTAGTACTTTCAGAGTCAGGGAAGAAGGAGGATTAATTTTAAATTTCCTAATCAATTAAAAAAAAATCCATAGAGCTTTCAGTCGTTCATATAGTCAGTGGTTTTGCCTTAACTGTGGGATCTGACCCTTTAGTATCTCTTTTTGACCTTGTGGGCTGTTTTTTCTGGGAAGAAGTGCAGTGTGTGCTCCTCTGACCAGCACTGAAACCTGCTCTGGTGACATCTCCAATCCGGATTCTTGAAGGGAGTAGTGCGAGCCTGGTGCTGACTGCTCAGATTTAGCCATTGAAATTGGTGAGAATTACATCACCAACATATGGAAATATGAGTATGTCCTTTATTGTTCTGCAGTTTTGAATGCAATTCATAAGCCTGCTAAAAATACCTGCTGTCCCTCTCTTCAGAGGTGGGTGTGCTCTGGCTGCCGTACGGCTGATAATTTAATGATTAGGTGTCATGGCTGGTTTGTGCTCAGATTCAATTACATTTTTTTTTTTTACCTGTTTCCTGAAACTCCCTCTAAAAAGCAAGGCTACGAGCTGCCTGGTGACATTGTTGGTAAGGGAGAAGCACTTCTGTGAGTGGGAATTACATCAACTGGGTTGTGTTCCAGCAGTGTGACGGTGAAATCCCACCGGTTCCCAAATGCTAAAGAAATTTGTCTAGGCAGTGACAATAATAGCTTTATTTCCTGCTTCTATAACGTATTCGGTTTCTTTCCCCCTCAAAATATGTGACAAAAATGACCTCTGTAGTTGCATGATGAAACCAAAGGACCCCTTGTCATTGCTGTGTTTGAGAGTGAAGTGATCTCCATCAACCCTCTCCTCCACAGTTTGCCAAGAGAGGAAAACAGTCTGGTTTTGACGGGAGATTGACTCTTGTGCAACCTTTAAGATCCAGCAAAATGTAGTTTCCTAACCTTTGTCAGCTGAGCTTGTAGCCTTTCCTAAAAAGACTGTTGGCTGACAAATTTACGGTGATCTCGTCTGTTTATAGGATGTGAGTTCAGAAACTAATGGCTAAACCGTGAGGGGAAAATCTGCTCTGTTTATTGGAGAATTTTCAAGTACCACCTTGCTATATTTGTCTTTTTCCTCCTTTCTCTTTTCTTCCATTAACTGATTCCTTTTATTTATCTCATTATCTGAAGTAGCTGCAAGAGGTATTATTTAAATGTGTCCCAATTTTCTTACCATGATGATGTACATCAGAGGTTTGTTTGTTTAAAATATCTGATTATCATTGCCTTTTTTTCCCCCTCTCTTTTACTAGTGATGTCCAAAAGCTAAAAAGGGTACATAATGAACTCAAAGGACTTAACATGGGAACAAGTTGTATCAGTAATTATTTTGGTATTTATTGGTTACAGCAACAATCTGTCACAAGCTGTGCAGTTATTTTGGCATGCCTTGTGTGTTTGTCCTTTGCATCACAACAGCCTTTTTTCCCTGCAAATGCTCTGTTTTGGCAAAAGCAGGAAAATTGATTTTAAATAGTTTCACGGTGCTTTTGGATGATTATTCTTTCCAGAGCTGTGCTGTAGCATTCTAAGATATTTTTAAGTACTCCATGTAATTATTAAACAAGCACCTGTCTCATAAACTCTGTTGTCCAAAACAATTACCGAGTAATTTCTGATCCCACAGGATTTTTAATTGAAAATGCTGTGTGCATGATACAGAGTAGTAAAATGCCAGTTTTACAATGTGGTGCTCTTTGTTCTAGGAATGTTTACAAGGATTACCGTTTCCTTGAGCTAGCCTGTGACTCCCAAGAGGAGGTGGATAGCTGGAAGGCATCTCTGCTACGAGCCGGTGTCTATCCTGATAAATCCTCAGTAAGTCAAACAGCTCACTGGTTTGCCAGTAGCTGCTCTGTTTGAGTCGGAAAACACACTTCTATCATCTGGGGAAACACAGTGTCTGCAGATATCTCACGAAAGGGCAGCCTTTTCATTGTACTGGTCTGTGGCAGTTGCGAAATATTCGTAATGAAATATTTTAAGATCAATTTGTGCGTCAAACCTCAACGCGGGGAAAAAAAAGCAACCACAAACCAAACCTTCCAACGTGTTTTTCATTGGATCTGTGTAGTAAAAGCGTTGAGCA
Source organism: Empidonax traillii (assembly GCF_003031625.1). Lineage (NCBI taxonomy): Eukaryota > Metazoa > Chordata > Aves > Passeriformes > Tyrannidae > Empidonax > Empidonax traillii. Next base: position 103,001 of record NW_020955667.1, on the reverse strand, counting down.
ATTTGGGGTTTCCTGAGCTGCGTTGTTTCTATTCATGTTTTCTAGAGGTAAAGATGTGCTTTGAAGAGTTTGTTCCCCCAAGCTCTGTATTACAGAACTGACAGCAGCATTCCAGGCAATCGTGTATATTTGTTTTACTGATTTTGCTGCATGTTTCTTGTGCATGAAACACATGCCAAACCTTTCCAAGGGCAGTTTTACTCAGCTAATCATCATGTGAAGCAAATTGAACAGGATACAGTAAAAAAGCCTCTATTAATTCACCAGAAATGACAGCAAGCTGGGAAACAAAACATGTCCAGCTACCATTTCATATTTTTTGGACCTAGATTTCTTGATACTTTACATCAGGTGAAGGTTTGAGGAGATGCATCCAGAGGGAAGGCTGACTAACAGGAAAATCCTGTTGTTTGAGCTTTTGGAGTTTCTCTGTTGCACAGTTCACCTTTCTGCCGTGAGGCTGCTGCTCTGCTGGATCCCCTCAGCGCAAGATTTCTCTTCTGGGAAATGATGCTTTGATTCTGATTGAATTTGTCCTTCTTCCTGGTTGCTTTCCATGGTCCCTTGTGTTCAGGGTCTTCTCTGTTCATCTTTCTCTCCCTCATATTTCCTTTATACTTGTGATGCCTGCATGGCTTCCAGTACCACTGTCTGCATCTCCTCCTGCTGCTGTTTAAGCAAACAAGCCTCAGCTTCCTCTCTTCATAGCAAGTGTCATGGCTACCATCAAAAGATAATTAAGAACTCCTTGAACTGCTAGATTATCCAATTATTATAGAAATTATTATAGAAATAAACAGTAATTATGATAATGATGATAGGTTTGGGTTTTTTTAAGGAGTAGTGAAAATACTCATTTAGCAGAAGAACTACCAGGTACCTGAGACCTTTAAAAAAAAACTGGTGACTTTTCAGTATGTTGCCTGTTCCAATACATTGGGACCTACCTACGACCATCAGAAGTCATTTTTCAAGGATTGGTTGTAAGAAGTTGCCTAATTAATTACTAAGAACAAAATACCGTATTGTTTTGGTTTTTTCTTACTCAGGTTTTAATCATGATGTCAAAAAAACCTGTTGCTGCCTCTGGTATAATCTTGTATTCTGTGATGGTTGTATTGTAGCTCATATATTTGTTACTTTATCCTCAAATAAGACAGACTAGTTGGATTTCTAAATTTCTCTTCTGTCTTCCTCTCCCTCCCTTCCCCCTCAGAATACTTGGTATTCAAAATATGTTTACAAAGAATTCTTACTTTTGTTTAAAGTTGATCTGTCAAAGGAGTCTTAGATGCAAGATGAGAGACTTCCTTGAAAGACAGAAGTAGAAAGAAGTCAAAATAAAGTTCTCCTTTGAGCTGGAATTATCTTTGCATTATAAAAAGAGTGAATATTATTGTTTCAAACCCCTATAGTTTGAAATTCATCCACTAGTCCATCAAGCTGTTCAGGAAAGATGCTTAGTGCTACTCTAGTCTTCCAAAACTTTATTCCTAAAGAACTAGAGATCCAAATGTGGACTGTGAGTCTGCTGTTAGGGTTTTGAATTTTGCAAAGCAGAATCTAAAAGGCCTCAGGTACCTTAGAAGCTCCAGTGGAACCCAAATAAAAACGAGCAGCATTTCATTAACATCCTGTGCACGCTCCTCAGTTTCACACCTTCCTCTGACAATACAAAAAAAAGGTTTAAAGACACCCCTCAGTTTATTCTCCTCTAAAGATTTAGAGGCTGTGTTTTTAAGTAAGAGAGACTTCCAGGAAATGGCAGCAACTTTTCCCTCCAGTGCTTCCCCACAGCTTTGTGATCCCGGAGGTAAAAGGCAAAGAGGTGCCCGAGCCCCTTCCCAGATGGACCTTCTCCCTCTCTCTCATGTGCGAGGCTCAGCCGGGAACTTTTGAGTGTCCGAGGCTTTGGTACCAGCAGTAGATAAATTGCTGCTTAGAAATGCAAACTAGCTGGGTGTTGCTGTGGGGCTGGAGCTCTGCAGCGTGGGCTGACCCGCTCCCTGGAGCTGCCAGAGCGTGTGCGCAGCCGGGAGGGGGAAAGCGGAGCTGGATGCTTTCACTGGCAGCTCTGCTGCTCGTCTGCAAGGACCTGGTGGAAAACCCACAGCCACTGCCCCTAGCTGGGTTCCTTCTGCAGTGGCAACAAAAGTAGGAATTTGTCACTGAATTAGAGAGATTTGTCCTAAATTCTCACCAAGGGCAAATCTCTCATCTAAGAATATTGATTTTTCTATTGGTTGTAGTGCTCCACTGATTGCAGTGGTAATGGGGCTCAGTACTTGCTGCCACTAATACGGCGTCTCTGCTGCTACTTTAATCCTGTAAGCTGAGTCCAGGGTTTTAGATGTATAATTTTTCTTTTTGCCTAAACAAATCTCATTAATATCTTAAAGGACATATATCACCCCTTTGCTCCTTTTCCTTGCTTAATTTTGCCTGCCTTGCCTGACCTGTGCACACGGTGATGCACACTCAGCTTCATATATTCACTCTGTTGCGAACTGTCTCTGATCACCCCTCAGTGTTGCTCCATCAGCCCCTCAATTCTTTTGCAGTTTGCCAAGTCACCTCCTTCCCGCGGTCGATTTACTTCTGTCAGGCCGTGGGCTTTGACAGCCACCCGGATAGCGATGAATCAGTGTTTTTATTTTTCCAACCCATATGCAAGTCAGCTTTCTTGATATAAATCACACTGTGGCCAATTCACTTTGAAACGGGATATCCATTTACCAGCTGACTTTACTGCAGGCCTTCTGGACTGATGCATCCAAAACCCTCTTTTTTTTTTTTTTTTCTTTTTTTTTTTTAAAATGACTACAACTTTGTGACTAACCCTTCCAGACTCTATTTCTCAACTGTAGGCTGGTGTTTATTTTGGCTGGCTTCCCACTGTAAAATATACACTGTTCATGCCAGCTCATGGCAAAACTCACAATTAAACTAAAATAATAGCACAGATGTTTGTCGTAACTTGCTCTGCACACTCTACCTTGCTAGCACTGTCCGTTCCTCCTTCCCCCCTCCCATAATGCCATCTTCCTCCTTATTTTTATTACTAATCTAAAAGTTCAATATTTGCATTTTAAAAAGCTTTGGATGGTGAAACTTTCCACTCGCTGGCGAGTTGTGGGGAGTGGCCGTCACGCGGGCTCAGCAGACACGTTCAGGGGGTTGCTTTGTGAACTGGAAGCTCAGCATTACCAACAAAAATCCCTCTGGCTCCCATCCCATCCCTAGAGCACTTCAGGCCTCGTTTTCTTCTTTCTCATATCGGTGTCCTCTGACTTCCCAGGAGCCGCTCCTGACTGACACCGACGGAAGCAAAAGTGGAATCAGAATGTTTGGGTGGAGAGCAAAACATTCTGAATGTTTTGAATCCCTTGCAAATGTCCTGTGTTCCCCTGGAAGCTCTCTAACTACAGGATTCAGTGAATGTTCTCTGAGTCAGTTCCTCATTTGGTTTGACCCATTTCCAGAACTGTATAAGTGAGGCTGAATGAATGTAAAATAAATGTATCTAATATTTCTTTTTTCCCCCCTCTCTTTCCTCCTTGCTGCATCCTACAAAGGGGAGCAACAAAGTAAGTTGTTTGTCCTTTTACAAACTCCTTTTGTATCCTGTCACAAGGGTTTTGGCATGAAAACTGGTTTGTCTTTTGGTTCACACAGCTATTACCTGCATGCCCTTAACAGCAAACTGCTTTGAGAAATGGGGGTGCAAAAGCATCCTCTAGAAAAACTATTACGGGCTCTTTGTTTTAATTTTGGGGAAGGAAAAGTATTAAGTGTTGCTGAGTGTTGTTTTTTAAGGGGGTTCAGTAAGAATGATACTATAAAAGTGTTGGGCCCAAAGATTATGAAGGTATAGTAATAAAGACCTTCTGAGGAAAGGTTACTACAGTCTGGTGAAACTCATTACAGCTGGATTTTTTGACCATACATCAAAGCTTGTATTAATGGGCAGTTATAAAAACCCAGCACTAAAGTCTTAAATAACAGATTTGCTGGTGTTGTTGGCTAAGCCGAACTAGATCAGTGTACTGGCTTTGAAGGTGCCTTAAAATGGATGGAGGAGGGTGGGGTCAACATTTGACTTGGCTTCTAGACCCTTGATGTGTTCCAGCTGGACAGCAGCAGAAGGGTGTGGGGTGTGGAGAGGGAGAACTGAAATATGCATGGTAGGGTTTTTTTTTTTTTGAAAATAAGCAGCACATAAAAAGACAGTTTTGCTGATGTTGATCTGATAAACGAGTAATACCGTGGTTCCCAGGATTTTTTTTTTATGCCATTTTTACTGAGCTTAAGAGTGGAAAGTGCACATCTCACACTCTGGAATAAGATGCAGAGAGAGTTTGTGATACCTCGGAAAGGAGTAATGCAGCTTTTGTGCCTTTTTTTCCACCCCCTCTTTCCCTCTTTTGGTATATTAACCCATAGGAAGATGAATCTGGAGCATCAAAAGATGCTTCACAGCAAATGTTGAAAGTAGCCTTTGAAATATAGCATCTATATTGTGAACTGGAAGCATTTTTGGGGTATTTGGGAAAGACCTAGGTGGTTTTAAATGTTCTGAAAGTTGGTAATTTCTGTCTGCTTTTATTTTTTGCAATTTTAACCCATTTTTGACCATGTCTTTCTGCACACTGGCTGGGCTCAGAGGCACCAAAAATCTTCTGTTTTGTTGGCCTGCCTGGGAAAAGGGGCTCTAAGTGTTGGGTGGGGAGGGGTTAAGAGAATTGGTGTATTGATGGCATGGATAGAGGGACTTTACATAGGAGGTGGTGTGAAATGTAAACGTTAACTGTGTACACTGAAATGTCAAGGTAGTGTTTATAATGTTTCTTTAGGACATGCTGACTTAAGGCTTTGCTGCTGCAGTGGATGCTGCTCTGATCTCAGAGGAGGGAGGTTGGACTGTAGGTGCTCTGTCAAGGGAAATGGGGATGGATGGGACGCTGGAGAGCTCTTGGGGCTGGCAGACACCGAGTCTGGAGGTCGGGAGTTGTGTGGACCAGCTCTATTCTCCAGTGCCCTGAGCTGTGGGAGGTCAGGACCTGTTGCATCTGACAGAATAAGCTGCTGGCACAAGACAGGATACCCATAAGCAGGTAGAGGACAAACCTGCAAGATGTGAGGATTAGAGAGCTCTTGGCTCTTCTTTCACTCTGAGGAAAAGACAATTCTTGCTGTAGGTTCAAAGAGATTCTCCCTCTGGCTCAGGCTGTCAGCCAGAAGATAACTCCAAAAGAAATCTCCAGGAAACCATCCTGATCTTTCTCTTTGACCCAGTTCCTTCCTTGTAAGGATTCTTGTATCTTCATCTGTGCGTGCCCCCACCCTCCCCTTCTCTTTCACAGAGGGCATTCATGCTGGAGTCTGGAGGTTACATATCCCACTAGGCAGATTGAACTAACCTGCAGCTGCCTGTGGAGGCTCAAATCCCACAGTCTTCTTCTGCACTGGTGGCATGGAAAATGACGTGGGTAAACCCGAGAGGTGGCCAGACAGTTTTTGAGAACAGGTCAGGAGAAGAGAGGAATGGCTGACTGAGGTCAATGATGGTTTATCACAGCTTCTCATGCAACTTCATTGTCCAAAGCTGCATAATCCTTCCAGACTGTCCTGGTACAGATTTCCTGGGTTGCTACCAGAGCTGTAACTCTCCTCCTAGTGCTGCCCAGTGTGGCATTCATACTGTGCATCCTGTCCTATGTACAGATGTCAAGATCCTGTACTCACCCATCCATTCAGACAGAGGCTGCTTTTATACCTCTGCCTTTTGCTTTGCACTCTTGGATTTACAAAAGTAAAACCAAACATTGGAGTAATGAGTCCCTAAGAAAAAGGGGGAGGAAGGGAAGTGAAGAGGGTTTATAATCGTCAGCGGACTGCTAATCATTTTTATTTTTACATTTTATTGTTGCCCAATCATTACCGTAAGTGAGATTTCTCACGTGGTAAAGATAAATATATCTTCAAAAGCTTTGTTGGATAAAGTCTGTAAAGGGTTGTGTCAAATGAGGTAATGGAGACCAACCTCATTCAGCCAGCACATGTTGGCAAACCACATCTCACTAATGTTAACACTGAACTCCACAGCCTTGTGCAGGAACTGGAGACAGAGGAGCTGAGAGCTTCTGTCTTAAGACACCACCGGGGATGTGCTGCTTCCCCTGTGTATCTTCTTCACCCTCATTTAAAAAAAATTCATGAATCCCCTCAAAACAGCCCTCCAGATGCAGCTGTTTGAAAACAACATCTCAGCCTGCACAGTTCTCACAAAGTCTATCTTCAGTGAGCTTCTAACCTTGTTAGTTTGAAAGATTAGGTAGATACTGTGTTCTAGGGAAATTTTGATTCCAAATCTCTTGGCACTCAAGCAATGAAACAGCAGCAACAAACAAACAAAAACAAACCAATCAAAACCCCCAAATGCCACTTTTTTAATATAAAAAGTTACCTTTCCTTTGGCATGATTAAGTCTTGAGTTAGTGAATCACTTCTGCTTGATTTGAAGGATCAAACACTTAAATGCTGAGCTCAGACTTGAGGAACTTCAACTTGGAAAATGAAAATCTCTTTAAATTACTTTTTACAGACAAAGTCACTATGAATTTCTTGCCTTCTAATTATTTTGCATTGCTGTGCTTGCTGATACCCTTTACAGAATGTGTAGAATTGAAGTACAGAAGTCTTGTATTCACAGCTCAGAGGAGTTATCACAGTGCAGACAATGCTGTGCATTAAAACATTCACTGAATATAAAGTCAGTGTAATTTAGTCTGAATTTTCTCTTAGGAGAAACAGAATCCCCTTTGGAAAAAGAAGGAAAATACTCTTCCTGTCAGGTCAGTTTGCCTGTTACTCCTGAAAATACATCTTGGTGACATATTAATTGGTTAGATTGAAGCGGTTCTTCTTCTCTCTTTTTGTCTTCAAGGGGAGTTAGTTTTACTAAACCCAGATTCCAGCTCAGCTACTTCATTAAGGAGTCCTGATGTCCTACTGTCTCTTGAGACAGTCCTGGAAAATGGGAATGTGGTGAAGTCAGGACAGTCCTGTTCTACCTACGTATATGCCAACAGTGCTCTCGGTTCACGTGTCTCGTGCTTGACCATTGCCGTGTAAATGCAGGTGTAGTGCCAGAAGCCATCGGTGTCATGCGTTGGAATAAAGCTCTGATGTTTTCAGCCATGTTTCTGCAGGGGCTTCAGTTATCTCCCAGACATAAACTCTGACTCAGCCAGTTACTGGCTGTGATGATGCTCTGCCAGTGCCCCAGCCAGATTCAAACTGGAAGTGGGTGGTTCTGCTCCAGGATTGCTCAAGTCTGTGTTCGGGAGAAGTTCCTAAACTAGAAAAAGTAAAGACTTGTTTGGGTTTGTTGAAAAGCAAACTGCTGATATGTCAGAGGGCAAAACAGCGTAGACAGAAGTGTAAACTCTGCCTTTACTGAGTTTACTGTTTTTAACTAGTGTATTTTAGAAAAGGAAGGCATTGAAGTCTAGGAAAAGAAGAATCCACTTCAGTTATGACTAAAATTGGTTTCAGGCCAACGAGGTTTAAAAATAACTTTTAACCAAGTGTTAATTTTTTATTTTTTTTTTTCAAGTGGAAAAATGCCATAATTTTATAGACAGTGTTTCAGTCATTGCTTCAAACAGATGAGTTGGATTTTAGGAGGAAGTCCCGGTGTAAAGGAGCAGCCCAAGGGGCTGAGCGTGCATGCGCACACGCGCTGGGGCAGCAGCGGCCCAAAACACAGGGAGGAAAGGAAATGGCAGGCTGCTTCTCAGTCCTTTCCTCACTGCCTCACTCTTTCAAGGATGGGAAAACATTTTTCACGTAAAAACTCTTTTCTTGTTCTCCTAAATATTTACCAGCTCAAACAGAAACGAGATGTGAACCTTGTTCCCCAAATGTTCCTCAAGAAACAGAGCGGCCCTGATTCGTCTTCTCGTGAGAGCAAAATAACTGCTGGCACGAGAGAGTTAAAAATGTACAGGGAAAAGGAGGATTCATAGGATTGCATCAGTGGCCCTGAGTGTAACAAGATGCAGGCTGACAGACGGAGTGATTTCAAAAGCAGTCCTGGCAAAGCTGGTAACTGCTGATCGGGGTTGGGGGTTCAAGAGCTGTCACAGGCTTTTACATTTCTGCTCTTAAATGGGGCTGCTGACATTAAACAAACTCCAGGAACTTTGGAAACGAGCAAACATTTTTTTTATTTCTGTTATGGATTCATGGTGGGCTCTTTACTGTGCTTTTGGCAAGGCCTCTGCATATTGAAAATATTTTTAAATTCTTCATTCTTTATGGTGCAGCTACTTCTTGCGCTGCTTCCACTGTGATGAGGGGTTTTGATGAAGCTCTGCAGGAACGTGAAAGCTCTCTGGTTGTGGAGTTTCAGATCATGCAGTGTGAGTATCAGCCCCATTCTGGACATTCAGTGAGATTTGTCCTGGGGAAGGTGCAGTGAAGGTGTCCAACCTGTAAGGATGCTTTCCCAGCCCAGGTCAATGAGCACTGAGAGTTGGCTGGCGGAGGGGGAGGTTCTAAAGTGTGCTGTACAAATCTCTGCCAAAAAGGTCCTTTGGAGTCCAAAGAGTCCCTGTGTCTCCAGGTCTTGGAATAGTTGCAGTTGGAAAGGTCTGGTTGCCCCTTTAGCGTAACAGGACGGGATCACCCATGAGAGGGACTGAACAGAAGGGGAAACACACAAGTATGACAAGCCTTTGGGACAATCCTAAAATATCTTCCTTGTCTTCCAAGTCAGTAATTGCACAAAAGCCTACTGCTGAATAGTAATTAGGAGTAAATAAATATTCAAAACATTTTTTTCCTGCCAAAAGTGTCACCAGACTCACCATTCCATAGCATTTACAGTGTAACAGGAAATGTAGTCATTGGACATGAGGGTGGAGAGCAGCTGGTGAACAGCCAGATACTCCTTTTTCTCATTTAGAAGGAAAAACAAGATGATGGGGAGAAACTGAAAGTTATTTTTCCTGACTCCATTTTGGACTAAAATGAAGATATGGAATGTCTAGTCTGACACACAGCTCATCCTGGATTTCTTTAACCTTTCCTAACTATCTTGTTTTGTGGAGACAGGTTTATAACTACTTTCCATGTGCCAGGTCAGAATCAAGTCCCGTGTGTAAAACCCTCTATTCTGGAGCTGCATTCTCCACTTGGGTAGCTCTCTTTCCCTGATGCCACGTGTTCCTGTTCTGCAGTCACTCCTCAGCTCCTGTCCTGCCTGTTTCCCAGCCCCATTGTGGCCTTTGATTGCCTTCCCTGTCCTCTGTCTGCTAATTATTTTGCATTGCTGTGCTCATTTGTCCTCATTTGACACTTCCAGTTTTGCAGAATGGTGATTTCCCACTGGGAAGAGCTGGCTACAGACGTGTGGTGGTGTCTGATCAGTGCAATTCTGGGGTGACTTTCATACTCTTGTTCCTAAAACCCCTGTTCCTGCAACTGAGAAATGAGTAGTCTTACTCTGTTTCCTTCCCTTGAAACTCAACCTCTGCTGTTCCTCTTTTATAATCAAATTTGAATTTGATTAATTGAAATTCAAAGAGAGAATTATATGTCACTGTACGCGCTACTATGTTCAAATAACATGTCAAATTACTTGGGTAGGTACAAAATTACTATGACCTGTAACAAGAGGTGTCAGGCCCCTATCAGACCCTTTAATTGCAGGTATTCAAACTTTCTGGTCACATTTGTTGCACAGTATTATCTTGACCTGTTCAACAATTGGGGTGGCAGCATTCCTGGAGGTATTTAGAGAAATCAGCTAAAGAAACTAACCCAGAGCATGGAAGATAAAAGTCCATGAAAAAAAAATAATCTAATGCAATGTAATCTGTTGTTAAGTTTTAGTTTGGTTTAATACTGCTTGATTTGCAGATTTAGATAATTTCTCAGTGGGAGCAGGAGCCTTCATGTAGTGAACAGAAGCCTTTCCAGTCACAGACCAGTTGTCTCTAGCTGTGTGTTGCTGGCACTGTGTAGAAGTATGTAGTTGTTCACAACCACAGCCTGGAAACAGCTCTGCTGTACCATAATTCTAAATTATAGTTATTAAAGGTTATCTGGCTGATTCAGACAGCAAATTCTCAGAAGTACCGTGAGCGAGATTGTCTTTAGCTCTGCTGTGAGGGCAGTGACAAAATGGCAGAGGCCACCCTTTTATCCATTTTTGCAGCTGTGAACACGCACACATCCTCAAACAGCTCAACCTCTCTTTCTCATCACCTGTGGCCCGAGATGTGGCTGCACAAACTCAAGAGAGAAATGATCACACCCGCTCTCTGCACCCAAGAGTTGTGTGGGCAGAGTTCCTTGCTGTTCCTCAGCTGAGGTCTTTGATGTACCAAACAGTCTGACTGAAGGAGGACACCAGCAGGCAGCCTCAAACGTGTTGCTGCCTGGAGCTGTGGGACTGTACATGAATCAGAGCTGGTGTATTTATGTGTTGGCCAATGTGTGGACGCGCAAGTAACCAATGTCTTACAGAAAGGTAAATTCTTACCCTCATTTGTAAGACTTCACTTCTAGAGCTGTGGCTTCTGGTTATGGGCTCACTGATGATTTATATGTTAAAGCTCAGGCTAACACTGAGAACAAAATGCAGCACTGTCTGCAGTCCTTAACACCATCTGCGTTGCCCTTGGTGGGATGAAAATCAAAGCTCTTGCTTTAGGAAGCTCAACCTTCAGTTGTCTTTAAGTTTGAAAACATTAACTCTCTCTCTGTGCTCTTTGTTATAAACTGCTCTGCAGGAAATACCTCTTTACCTGATGGGTGAGTGTGTGTGTTCAGAAATGGTTTAATTGCAGCCAGTCTAGGTCATGGCAAGGCTGGAAGACAGGCACGGTGAAATCAGTGGCATCAGCTTCCAGAAGAGTGAGAAGCTCACCTGCTGTGACTGGGTGTGTTCATAGGGGGCTGTTGGTTTTTTTCTGTGTTCTCTGTAGTCTGATCAGTGTTCTGCTGAAACAAAGTTCCCCTTTTCTAGAAGCAGTCCTGGCATTGTCTCACTGGGGCTGTGATTTCTGCCCCATGTCCTCTTTCTTTTATTTGGTTCCATCGACTGTGTACAGTTTCCTTTGTGAGCCACAGCATGCTACCATTCCAGCAGCTGGTTTTAATATTGTGAACAGATACTATTTGTCTAGAAGCTGCAGTTGAGGACCAGGAGTCCATTTTACAAACTGAGAGTAGGAACATCATTCCTTGCAGTCGAAGAATGACATGAGAGAATCGGTGGATAATTCCAGGACAGTGTCCTGAGCTTTTTGTTCAAGGTTGTCAGTACCCACTGAGTGCTTTTGGGACAGACTACCTGTTTGTCACTGGTCTGACCAGCAAAGGACATTAGTTCTTTAAAAATACCTCACTCCAACATCTTTTAAGTATGTAGTAGTTTCTTTCTAGCTTGTAGGACAAGGGTTATTAATTCTCCTGATTATTTCCCAGACTCTCTTTAATTCCTCTCTGAAATTTGACACTGGTTCATTTGTGCCTGTCCTTACCTGGTGGAACCACCTTACCTAAGCTGAACCACTTCAGCCTAGAGTATGATTGATAGTTGCTCAGGTGGGTGTGTTGGGTCAGTTGTTCAAGTGATTTAAATCAGTAATCCTTGTGAACTATCCTAAGTGTAAGCATGTACATGAAGTTCTCCATCCTTTTATCTCAAAGGATTGTACCCAAGGCTGAGTGAGTGTGTATTTTCAAAGAACCCTGGTTGGTGTCTTTGCTCAGGGATGCTGGATGGGTTTCCTTTAGTGTACATAACTATCAACATTTTCTCATCAAAATTCAGATCTTTTCTGATGGGTTCCCACTGGGGAACTGCATTTTTAGGAGTCTGTGTCTAGAATTAATCCGTGATTATTCCTTCCAAGTCTGAATCTCTTGGCTGTTGAACTACTTCACTCTCCCTTCATCCACAGCGTGTCCCTGGAAGTGCCGGGTTCTCAGGCAGTTGTCTTTGGGCAATATAGCAGTAAAGCAAGGAAACTCAAATTTAGAAACTCAGATTTACAATGGAGTGCTTAAATACACATCTTTTCCTTGGTGAGGCTCTCAGTGTGACCTGTTTGTCTTTTGTGCATTTCTGAATTTTCAGGCAAAGTCTTCCTGCCTCTGCTCTTTCTGGTTGAATCTGCCATTTCGGATGTTGGAATGGTTTACTTGACCTAAAAAATGCTCCTTTTTTAAAGCAGTTACTTATACCTTATTTGCAGCTGCAGTTTTCTGCGAGAAGCTCATGCTTCTTCAGTATCAGTGGCCTTTAGACTGATGTTTCATAGCTCTTTGTAAAACATGTTCCATCATCTGTAGAAGAGCATTAAGCCACAGTCACAAATACCTGAGAGGTTGTGACAAATACACCATTCCTTCCAAATCCAATGCCCAACTGACAATGGAAAATTACAGTTCAAATATTGGTGATGCTACTGCTTTTGTTGCTGAGCATCTTGGTCAAAACACTGCTTTACTGTGGTAACAGTCCCTTGGGAATGACTATTCAATGCATTCAACCTTTGTTTTTTCTTTCTTGGCAAGTTTCTGGCTATGTCCTGGAAAGTTCCTGGAGTCTGCTGTGGTTCTACAGCAGCTGAGAATATGGGGAGCAGCAGAAGCTAAAACATTTTCTGTTCAGTATGCAAAGGAATAACTTTGAGATGGGGAGTTTTTCAGTGCAAATTAACATGTCCATCTTCACACTTAACAAGCTAAAAACTCATCAGAGAGCGAGGTAAAATTGCTAGGAAGTTGCTCCCAGGTTTCCACTCCGTCCTCCCAGACATTTGCAAAAACTAAGCGGTTTTGCTGCAGAACATAAGCTTGACTTGACACAGAATGTTTTTGTTAATATTCCTACATGGAATATCCAACAGGAGAGTTTTTTAGTCAATCCAAGTTCAGGCATCGCAATGTTCAGATCTGGTCATTTATTGGAAAACCGCTGTGACTTCTCATGTTTTTGTGAACTTACTGTACTGAGTTTAAAGTCTCTTGCTGGAAGACATGCTTAAAAACAAACAACATGCTTCCAAAGTTGTTTGTGCTAATTTAAAAAAAAAAAAAAAAAAAAAAAGGAAAGAAAAATAAAAGAAAAAACTCTCTCATAGACTTGGCCAGAGCACTGTTTCTTGCCCAGCCTGCTGTGTGTCTGATAACATATTCCAGAGAGGCTGCACATGCAGAGAGCTTTTCATTCAGTGTCTTTGGGTGTAGTATGGCAGAATATTTGAGTGTCTGACATTGGAACAGTGCTGAATGCATTGAAATCCAGGCATTTATGTATCTTCAGAGTGCACCTGCGTGTAGTCGACAGAGGAACACTTTCCAGTGCTGCAACAAAAACCATTACTTTCCCACTTCTCCCCAGTTAGCATTAGACATATCATAGAAGAGTTGGAATATGAGGCAGACTGTGCAAGCAGCCACTGCAGTTCTTACTGGGTTTTGGGTGTCCCAAAAAGATCTGTACTCAGTAGGTTGTTCTGCTGCCAGAAGCTTTATCATGTGGACTGAGTATTGTAACAGAACAGGCAACACCATCTTCATGTGTTTTTAGACATGTTATTTACTGGGGTTTCCCTGAAGAAAGCTCAGGAATTCTTTCCTTATGAGTCACTAACAAAGTGGTTGTTTTTATATAAACTTTCCTTCAGCTGGTTAGAGTTGGAACACAGTGTCTTGTGCTCCTTCTGGGCTTTGACTTTTCTCTTAATTTCTTTTAATAGTTGTTCCTGCAGCCAGCAGGATGGTTTGAACCTCGTGGCCTCCCCCTCCCGCCCTCTCTCTGAGTTCCTTAGTCTCGAAAATCGCAGGTCTGGCCAGCAGAAGGGCTGGTGGCAATCACTGTGTGTGTAAGTCCTGCCTTGTGGTGCTTTATCAACTCTGCACCTCACTTGTGGCTTAGGGAGGATGTGCTCTTGACATCAGGCAAACTGGATTTGCATTTTACGTGCTGAAACTGTAATTTTCAAAAAGGTTGATGGTTGATTCCAGTGGCGTAAAGGTTAAAAGCTGTGAAGTTTTGTGTTTCCATAATGGAAATCACTAAAGCTGGAGAGACACATCCCGCTCTTACGTACCCCTGAATCCTTTCCCACCCTCTTTGGTGGCTGCAGCAGAGTGCTGCAGAGTCACTTTTAATTACCTCCTTCCATGGCTTTTGATTTCAAGCCCAACTTGATGGCGCCAGGGGCTGAACCACAGGGAGATCTCCAGGCAAGCCCTGCCTGTGTCAGCTGCCTCGCCAGGCAGATGCTGCACTTCCTTGTGGGGTTTTTTTATTACATTTAAATTTTTGAGCCTGAGACAGGAGCTGTGTTAAAATCCAGTAACTCTGCAATGCTCTTGTATGTGAGAAATTCTGGGCTGTGGACACCAACCTCTGTTCTGCTCCCTGAGCTCACTGAGGGATGTTGATAGTCTGCGTGTACATGGATGTAGTTATACGTAGATTTGACTTCACAGGTAACATATTCTGTATTTACAGATTTGTTAAGGTGCCTGGCATTGTTTTAAGCCAATAAATATGCAGAGTTCTTTGAGTCTTTTTCATAACCCAGGGTAGGATTTCTTTATTTTTACAGGAACAGGAATGGTTTCGCTGGAATGAAAACGTTCATTCCACTGCATCATTAGCTACAGGCAATTTTCAATTGAAGCCTAGCCCATTTTTCATGCTAAAGCTCTAGTAGTTTGACCATTAATCAACATGTAGGATGAATTTCTGGGGCTGAGAGAGCTTGCCTGTAACTTAAGATGAACCCTTTTTTGTTTTTTTCTTATGAAAGGAAAGTAGTCAGAAAATAAATTATATTTTAAAGAGTTCACCTCTCTCTCACCCCCTTCTACCATTCCCCTTCTGATAAACACCCCAAAAGTTTTCATTAGATGGATGTGGAGTTTTGGCTGGAATAGCAGATCCTCCAGTGTGTCATTTGATCCTCCAGTAATTCTAAAGCAATATTCTGTTGGATGAAACTAGACTCTGACATGGTGACTGTCTGAAGTGTCCTTTGTACTGATAGTCTAGTTCAACTTGCTTTTATCACTTTAAATGTTAATTTTAAGGTCTCAGATGAAGTTTTTCCTCCCCTTCTCCATTACCTGGAAGCTGGAACCAGCAGCCCGTGGGAGCATCAAGATCTGTAGTCAACTATTACCTGTCTGTTCAGCTGCCTGCTCTTCTCACACAAGGTGAAAATTCAGAGCTCTGATCCTCCAGTTCGGAGACAGTGGTGGGAAAGGCAGGAATTGTTTCCTTACACCGCTTCTCTCCTCTAGCCTGACCAGGCTCCCAAATCCCTCTGCACAGACCTGTGGAACATGCAGTGCTTCTCCAGCCCCACAAAGAAAGTGGTCCAACAAGAGTCTCCGAGCCCAGTGGCTTAAGGGAAGTCTTCTCCAAAGGCCATATTCCTCTTTTCCCAGGCCCACTAAGCAGGAGAAGCAGCTTTGAGTTAATCAGTGAGCACATGGGAGTTTTTGGAGACCACTGCCCAAATATCTTTGCTCTTTCCTACCAAGCTTAATGTGAGAGCTGATGCAGAGCCCTTTCCAGCTCGGAGGCAGGGGAGTATGGTTTGGAACACGGACAAGGATCTTGTGGGGGAGGAAGGAAGAGAGCCGTGTAGTTCCTATAAGATACAGAGTTATTTCAGTTTAACTGTCGAGGCTGCACCGATCTACCCTGCGGAGGTTGAGAAGCAGTTTCATTGCAATGGTGATAAAATCTCCTTGTTCTTGACATGCAGTTTCATTTGACTCTTAAGGAAAGAGTGCAGCAGCCCTGGAAAGCAGGGCAGTGTCCAGTGCTCTCCCTCACCAGAGGGCCCATAGCCTCCTCCATCAGAGATTCAGGCAGGATCACACCAGGACTGTACAAAATGGTGTTCCCTCTTGGATCAGCTCTGCTCCTGACAGAGACTGCCAAGACGTGCTCTTTTCATGCCCACATCACACCAGTGTCTCAGAATTCTGTGATGCCTGGTTAGATGTCTTTGAGCTTTCTTTTCCCTTGTTATTGCTAACTGATGAGCTCCCAGTCCAGCACAGCAGCTGTCATTATTCTGTCAGCACGTAGCTATTATTTTATCCTGTTTCTGTTTTTCCAGTCCTTAAAGTTATCTGTGTCTACCAGGGCAATGTTCAATCTTCCGTTGTGTTGACACTACCTTACAATTTTGTCTTATGGGCAGAATCAAATTTAACTGGCGAGAGTTTGCTATTTTATTTCAGTAGTACTGATCCATTTGACACTTTGATGAAATCCTTCAAGGCTGCTGGTTCTTCTTCTCAGATTATAATTTATTTATCTGTTAGAGAGTTGTTTTACTGCATCATTCTTTCATTAATACTCAGCTTTATAAACTTACTTGCCAGTCTTCTAAGGGTATCACTGTGCTGAGTCAAATACCTGTCAAGTTTCCCTTAGTCCGAAAAATCAGTTTGGTGTGCTCTGCCTTTTTTTTTTTTTTTTTTTTTTTTTTTTTTTT